>NC_035161.2:12107092-12407092 GCF_001659605.2 Manihot esculenta
GTGGAAAAAGAGCAGGGGTTCGCATATCTGAATCTGCTAGTAATCCAAACAAGCTGTATTATTACTGTCGAGATAACAAATGTGGGTCATTTCTTGGGTGGTGCATTCCAACAAATGTGAACTCTCCAACATCAAACAGTATAGGTGAGGGGTTAGAGGTATTCAAGGCCAACTTATCAAGAACGATTGCAGAGATTAAAGAAGAGTTGCTGAAGATTAATGAAGAGACCAAAAAATTACGTGTAAAGCTGCAAAAGATTGAAGCTATTTTGAACCAGATGAAGAATTGTATGATAATTATATTGTTACTCTTGATAGTGTTTGCTGTAAAAACACCATAAAAAGTTGTTTAGATGCATTATATAAAGCTGCAGAAGATAGAAGTTATGTTGAACCAGATTGTAATATGTTCTTTATGTATGAATGAATTTTGTACTATTTATCTAAGTTAGATGAGTGGAATTTTAGCATGTTAGTTTCTTGTAAGTGAATGGTTAAAATGAAGGACCAAACAGTTGTACTGATTCAAAACTGGAGGACCTAATAGTTTCGAAATTTAATATATAAGGACTAAAAAATTGTAAACGTTAAAACTTAAAGGACGGAGAAATTTTAAATACTTAAATAGATGGACTTAGAAGTTGTAAAATTAAAAGTAATAGAAGAGTGATGATAATGTTACATTTATCCAACTGTAACTTAATATCAAGTACAAACAAGTTTTATAAATGCACAATGAATAAAATTGGAGCTGAGCAAATGAAATTAAAGGCATAACTTCATTAATATGTCCTTTTTGTTCAAATATGTATTACAAAATGAGACTTTACAAAATCAGACTTGATCATTACAATGTCATACATATATTACTGCCATTTTAATGATCAAGTAAGGCCAATATCTGTAGCACTGTACCAATATCTATGATAAACTCCCAAAAAAGAATCTATGCACAGATTTACAATATTTCCAAATAGACAAAAAGCTCAATCCAATGCCCCAAAATACATGTTTTTCCAAAATGTACAAATTATATCCCATCAACTAACAACATTCTCAAAAAGATCATTTGATATTCCAAAGGCTCCTTTAGATAGTTGGTCCACCACTTGATCCCACTTGATTAGTATTAACCCCTCTTGAAGTCCCCGCACCTGATGCAGTAGTGTGTTTTCTCTTCTTTTGACTTGCAGCCATATTTGCCTACAATTAGAGAAATACATAAAAAGGTTAAAAAGGTTAAAAAGGTTAAAATAGATTCATTATATGCAAGCAAACAAAGGTATAGTTACCCCAACAGCAGCATATTGACAAGTTCTCTTATTGTGGCCTGTTTGTAAGCACCTAGCACAAGTGACAGTTGCTGTCCTCCTTCCTCTTGCTAGTGGTTCACTCTCATCTCTCTTTCTAGCCTTCCTTGGCCTTCCTGGTTGCCTCCTCAAAGGAGGTGGCAACATTGATGGGTGTTCATTATCAGGTTCAAGCTCAGCTTGAGGAACAGGATGTATGGCACCTGCATAAACTCTTGAATAGCACTGCACAGTGTAATATTCATGGCAAAACTCTTCAATATTGCCCCTAACATATGCAATTGCTCTAGCAGCATGCTTGCATGGTAAACCACTTATATCCCACCATCCACAACTGCATGTCCTTTTAGCTAAACTAACAGCAAACCTACATGGACCCTCATGAACCTCATACTCTTCATTTCTACCAGGGAACAACTTAAGAAACCTACTAGCAGTAATGATTTTATTCAATACTTTCTTTGTTCTTGGTGTAACTATCCCTTCCCATGTTTGAGCTTTAGCAAATCTTCTATGCAACCTAACCATACATTTCTGCCTAATAGATTCAATAATATTGATAATAGGCAAACCTCTCAATTTCACTATCCATGCATTGAATGATTCGGTCATGTTGTTAGTGTAATTGTCACACTTAGCTTCAGGCCAGAATGCATGTCTAGTCCATTGACTGAATGGTATGTTGATTAACCAGTCATATGGCTTTTGATCTCGCTTGGGCTTCAAATTCTTCATGTGAAGCCAAAACTCATAAGAATGAGTACTCTTTGCAGCATTCCAAAAATCATCTCTGAGCATCAGTCCAGGGAACTCTTTCTTGAAATTCATGTATAAATGCCTGCAACAAACTCTATGAGATGCATTGGGAAATATATTTTTGACAGCATCAATGAGTGCCTACAACAAAAAAATAGTTAGTAACTTAAATTAATAGCATATAGTTCAATATGCTAAATTAAAAAAAAATGAATATTAATTCATACCTTTTGCCTATCTGACATAATAGTTAAAGGCCTAGCATCAGTTCCTCCACCAATGCAAGAATAAAGATTCTCTAGGAAAAATGTCCAGCTATCACCACATTCTGCTTCAACTATAGAAAATGCAAGAGGTAGCACACCTCTATTTCCATCCAGTATGACTGCAACTAGGAAAATCTCTCCATATGGACCCTTCAAGTGGCAACCATCTAATCCTATAAAGGGTCTACAACCATTCTCAAACCCAGACTTTATAGCATCAAACATAATCCATATTCTTTGAAAAACAAAAGGATCATCTTCATTAACCCTTGGAGCTGGCTGAATTTTTACAACTGTACCCGGGTTATATGTTTGCAAATAATGGACATATTTCTTAAGTTTTTGAAAACTTTCACAATGCATGCCCATATTCTCATCTCTAGCCTTGCACTTAGCTCTATATAATTGCCACACAGGAACTTCCACACCCCATTTTCCCATCAACTCATGCTGCATGAGTTCATAACTCATGTCAGGGTCTGCCGCTGCATGAGTTCATAACTCATGTCAGGGTCTGCCCTCAGCTTTTCCCTAAGTTTTTCTACTATCCACTTAGTGTTTGAATTCAAATTTTCATTTCTTAATGGTCTTATGCATGTGTGCTCATCATGTAGAGTCTTAACCATGAAAGTGACTTGGTCAGACAAAACTGATGCATGAAACCTCCAGGGACATCCTGTATTGGAACACTTAGCTGTTAATCTAGTAGAGTCATTTTTAACTCTTGTAATATCATATCCCCCCTTAATAGCATAATCTCTCATTGCATTCCTCAAAGTTACAATGTCCTTAAAAACTTGGCCCTCTTTAAACAAAATCTCTTCCCCTTCATTGTGTTGGAAGGGATGATCATACATGCCATGATAAGGATCAATATATTTTTTCTTTCTATTATTTGGATCATAAGACTCATTCTCACTATCTTCAACCTCCTTGTCATTGTCACTAGCATAACCTGATAACGCATCTGACTCCTCAGTACTAATCTCATTGTCAAATATAACTTTTTCAGGTAAATCATCTCCAACCTCACTTTCATTGAATGATACATCACTTTCAGAATCAATTTGTGGTGATTCATTGGCCCCTCCCCCTAACTGCCCACTTTCACTAACACTTTCCTGTCTTATCCCTCTACCTCTAGTAAAACTGCTTCTTCCTCCCTTTCCTCTTAATGGCACACTCCTGTCCCTACCTCTTGTGGACACATCCCTATTTAATGGGGGAGTTTTTCTACCTAAGGCATCATCAAGGTTAATATCCTCAACAGTATTACCACCCTCACCAAGGTTACTACCCTCACCAGTATCACTGCTCTCACCAATAATACAAACATCATCATCATCATCGTCATCATCAGACATCTCAGTGTTCAGAGGGATCCCCTTTACGTGTACAGTCAAAGGCAATTTATGACTATGTTTGTACAACTCAAAAGCCAACATTAAATCATCATCATTTTCTACACTCATCCCACTACCAGTAACAAACGAAACAAATGATGCAGCTATGTTAAACAACTTATAAACATCAGACAGCAAGGATATGTACGAATACCTTGCAATAGGGACATTATATAAAGAATCGGTTTTGTTTTCATATGTCAACACCACAGTAAACCTCTCTTCCACAGCCATGTTTTCAGACCTGCACACATGAATCACACATTCTTTAATTAGTCAAAATCTCCTGAAAAAAAAATAAACTAAAACTATCAGTAACAGTAAGTGGTATCCACATGTTTTACTATAATACAAATATTATGATCACACATCCAAAGAAAAAAAAATAAAAGAAAGCACAAAAAGTTACCTTTCCCTAGTTGTTTGACAAAAACCAACAAAATCGGGACCACAACTTCTCTTCGACAGAACCCAACTTCTCTTCGATAAAAACCAACAAAATCGGGACCACAACTTCTCTTCGAGAGAACCCAACTTCTCTTCGATAAAAACCAACAAAATCGAGAAGAGAGGATTTAGGGAAGAAGAGGGAAGTTAGAGATTTGAGAAGAGAAGTTATCGACTTGGGAGAAGACAGAAAGTTAGGGATTTAGGAAGAGAGAGGTTATCGATTTGGGAAGAAAAGATAAATTAGGGATTTCGGAACAGAGGTGTAACGCCCCGGAAATCCGGACCGCTACCGGCGCTAGGATCCGGGTCGACTTAAGGCCGCCGGGACCCGTAGCAAGCCTGACATATAACCTGTGAACCTGTATAATCCCATACATGATCAACAACATGCATAAAATTTAAAACTTTTCCTCATACATACTGTCACCAACTAACTCAACCTGTGCATACTCTGATCATATACATAACATAGTCCCTCTGTGGGATCTCATCAAGCCTTAAAGGCAAAACAACCTGTGTTGAGTTAGTTTACATAAACATCATAACATAAGATCATGTATATACAAAAGGGATTAACAATACATTATGGTCAAGCACAACTCTATCCTCAATGACTTCATTACATAACACCCTGAATATTTTTACATTTCATCATAATACAATTGTCATGTCCACAAACTAACTATTACATACATATGACTTTTTCTCGTCTTGCCTTCTCTATCTATCCCGTACCTGCAAACCTGGGGGTTAGGGGAGAGGGGTGAGCTAGATGCCCAGTGAGTAGAACTATAAAAGAAAATATTTAAAACATGCTATCATGAAATGCGTCACTGCACAAACAAATCACACCACGGATGGACTGATTCAAAAATCCCTCAACTCCATGCCCGGCCCTATTATGGGCACCACAGGACTTCGTATTGCCCGGCCCTATTATGGGCACCACAGGACTTCGTACTCGGAGTTATTGCCCGGCCCTATTATGGGCACCACAGGACTTCGTATATAGAAGGCTAATGAATCATCCTAATGTCCATCCACTATCATCTATCACAACAATACAATGCGGCATAGTCGTGAATTCTAATGCAAACACCCTGTAATATGATCATGATGCATGAAGCATGATAAAAGCATTTCATTTTTCAATTTAAAAGGTTAAGTTTAGTTCCACTCACTTCTGGCTGACTCTGACAAACTCTGTAGCAGCTGGCTCACTGCTGGGGTCCTTGGTTCCTCGGGTCCGAACCTACACAGGTGGACTCCAATGAGGGACCAAACATACATAAACATAACTCTAATATATTCCCCAAAAACCCCCTAAAACATCCTGAAAATATCACATAGAGATATGCATGAAGTGGCTGAACAGGGCACTTTCGGCGGCACCTTCGGCGGCCGAAAGTCCTGGACAGAGACGAAACTCAGGTAGGTTCGGCGGCACCTTCGGCGGCTGAAAGTCCCAGACAGAGACGAAAGTCTCTTTTCGGGGGCAACTTCAGCAGCCGAAAGGCCTGCCTCCCCAGCCATGTTCGGCGGCCGAAAGTGCCTTCGGCTGCCGAACCTGGTTTCTGCCAAAGGGCAGAAACTCGGTTCCTTTGTGCATTTTTGCCTCCAACTCACCAATCATGCACATACCTCACTTAAAACATGCATACAAGATCCTAGGGGCCTCAAAACATCAAATGCCCCAACTACAACACTTCAAACATACTCAAACATGCCACATTGTTCATAAATCACAAAAAAAAACCTAATATTTACTTAAAAACTCATACAACCCTATACATGCCATTCTACTCCATAAAACTTCTTAAAACTTCTTTAAAACATATAAGGAGCTTAAGATCGGCTCTTACCCCTTGAAGATCGAGAGAGAGACGACCTAAACTTGGAGATCCACGAAAATGAGCTCCTGAGTTCCCAAAGCTCCAAAACTTGGTTTAAAAGCTCAAAACCTTCAATGCAAGCTTAAAACTCAAGAAAAATGGTAGAGATTTGGAGGAAGAACACTAGATTTACAAAGGGAAGGTCGGAAGCTTGCTGTGGTCGAAAATGGGAGAAAGCTCGCCCATTTCGGCTAAGTGCCCCATTTATAGGTGGCTGGCCAGGCCACGTTCGGGGGCCGAATGTGCCTCCGCATCCATGCAATGTTCGGCGGCCGAACTTGACTTTCGGCGGCCGAACTTGACTTTCGGCGGCCGAACCTGGACTGCTCTCACTCATGCTTTCGGGGGCCTAACGTGCCTCCTAAACGCATGCACGTTCGGCGGCCGAACTTGACTTTTGGCGGCCGAACCTGGGTTTTCCTCCAAAGACTTTTCATGCAAAAACTCATTTAGTTTCATACTTTAAAACCATTAAAAACATGAAAACATTTTATGAAAGCATGGTTCTACCCTTCTAGAGGTCTCCGACATCCGAGATTCCACCGGACGGTAGGAATTCCGATACCGGAGTCTAGCCGGGTATTACATTCTCCCCCCCTTAAGAACATTCGTCCCCGAATGTACCTCAACTAGCACACATAGCATGGCATAAAACATAACATACATACAAAACACATAGAACTAACCTTAAAAGAGATGAGGGTACTGCTGGAGCATAGACTCCCGTGTCTCCCAAGTGCATTCTTCCAAGTTGTGGTGGTTCCACAGGACTTTCACCATCGGGATTTCCTTGTTTCTTAACTTTCTGATCTGGGTGTCTATGATCCGTACTGGCTGTTCAACATAGGTGAGATCCTCTTGGACCTCCACATCAGGCTCACTAAGAACCTTGCTCGGATCTGACACAAACTTCCTCAACATTGAAACATGGAAAACCGGATGGATTCTTTCCATCGAAGCAGGTAAATCCAGCTTGTACGACACATTCCCAATCTTTTGCAAGATTTCAAAGGGTCCGATGTATCGTGGGGCTAGTTTACCCTTCTTCCCGAAGCGAACCACTCCCTTCATTGGAGACACCTTGAGCAATACCAGATCCCCCTCCTGAAACTCTAACTGTCTCCTGCGGACGTCTGCATAGCTCTTCTGTCTGCTTACAGCAGTCTTGATTCTTTCTCTGATTATGGGTACCACCCTGCTGGTGATCTCTACTAACTCAGGCCCTGCCAAGGCCTTTTCTCCAACTTCCTCCCAGCAAACAGGTGACCTACACTTCCTTCCGTACAAAGCTTCATATGGAGCCATCCCGATGCTAGCATGATGGCTGTTGTTGTAGGCAAACTCCACCAAAGGTAGATGCTGCCTCCAAGAACCGCCAAAGTCTAGCACACACATTCTGAGCATATCCTCGATAGTCTGGATGGTCCTTTCTGACTGTCCATCAGTCTGGGGGTGGAAGGCAGTACTGAAATCCAACCTAGTACCCATGGCATTCTGCAGACTCCGCCAAAACCTGGAGGTGAACTGGGGCTCTCTATCTGACACTATCGAAACAGGAACCCCATGCAGTCTAACGATCTCATCCACATATACCTGCGCCAACTTGTCCACAGAGTAGCCACTCCTGACAGGAATGAAGTGAGCAGATTTGGTGAGTCTGTCCACAATCACCCATATGGAGTCCAATCTGTTGGACGTTGCCGGTAACCCCACTACGAAGTCCATAGCTATATTCTCCCATTTCCATTCTGGGATAGGTAGCGGGTTAAGCATTCCAGCCGGCTTCTGATGTTCCAGCTTCACCCTCTGACATATTTCGCAGGCGGACACAAACTGTGCCACTTCTTTCTTCATCGCTGGCCACCAATAAACTTTTTTCAAATCTTGATACATCTTGGTGGCTCCGGGGTGAATGCTGTATCTTGCATTATGAGCCTCTCTCATAATGTCTCCTTTTAGCCCAATGTCATCTGGTACACATAGTCTGTTCCCATAGCGGAGGATCCCCTTACTGTCGAATCTGTACTCGCTATCATTGCCTGACTGAACAGTCCTGGCAATCTTCACTAACTCCAGGTCCTCATGTTGTTTCTGAGCCACCTGCTCCAGAAACACGGGTGCTACTCTCATCTGGGCCACCAAGGCA
The DNA here is from genome assembly GCF_001659605.2 of Manihot esculenta. Taxonomy (NCBI): domain Eukaryota; kingdom Viridiplantae; phylum Streptophyta; class Magnoliopsida; order Malpighiales; family Euphorbiaceae; genus Manihot; species Manihot esculenta. The sequence continues at coordinate 12,115,316 of NC_035161.2, forward strand.
CCTGTACCAGACAACTCCAACTGTAGACCTTCCTCAATAAGCTTGTAGAACTCCTTCACCACTGGTCTCCTCTCTGCCGTGATGTGGGATAGACTGCCTAGTGACTTCCGGCTTAGGGCGTCTGCCACGACATTCGCCTTACCCGGATGATACTGAATCTTGCAATCATAGTCACTCAGTAGCTCCACCCACCTCCTCTGCCTCAGATTCAGATCCCTCTGACTCAAGATGTACTACAGGCTCTTATGATCTGTAAAGATCTCACATTTCACCCCATAGAGGTAATGCCTCCACATCTTGAGTGCAAAGATTACTGCTGCCATCTCAAGGTCATGTGTGGGGTAATTCAACTCATGCTTCTTCAGCTGCCTAGAAGCGTAAGCGATCACCCTCTCATTCTGCATCAGTACACAACCCAGTCCCACACGGGACGCATCACAAAAGACTGTAAAGTCCTCATCACTAGATGGCAGAGCTAACACTGGTGCTGAAGTCAACCTCTTCTTAAGCTCTTCGAAACTCTCCTCGCACTGGTCGGTCCACAGAAACTTCTGATTCTTCCTGGTTAGTCTGGTCAGAGGAGCTGCTATCTTTGAGAAGTCCTGAACGAACCTCCTGTAGTAACCTGCCAAACCCAAGAAACTCCTGATCTCCGTCACTGAAGTGGGTCTAGGCCAGTTAACCACAGTCTCTGTCTTCTTGGGGTCTACCTCTATCCCATTCTCTGACACTACATGCCCCAAGAACGAAATGCTCCTTAGCCAGAACTCACATTTAGAGAACTTGGCATACAAGCCATGTTCCCTCAAAGTCTGCAAGACCAACCGCAGATGATGGGCATGCTCCTCTGCATTCCTGGAATACACCAAGATATCATCTATGAAGACAATAACAAAGTGATCCAGGTACTGGCTAAACACTCTGTTCATGAGATCCATGAATGCTGCAGGGGCGTTAGTTAACCCGAACGGCATCACAAGGAACTCAAAATGCCCATATCTGGTCCTGAAAGCCGTCTTTGGCACATCCTCATCCCTTATCCTTAGCTGATGGTACCCCGATCTTAGATCTATTTTGGAGAAACAACCCGCTCCGGCTAGCTGGTCGAATAGATCATCGATCCTAGGCAATGGGTACCTATTCTTGGTAGTGACTTTGTTCAACTGCCTGTAGTCGATACAAAGTCTAAGGGATCCATCCTTCTTTCTCACAAACAAAACCGGAGCACCCCAAGGTGAGGTACTCTGTCGGATGAAACCCTTTTCTACCAGCTCTTGCAATTGCTCTTTCAACTCCTTTAACTCGGCTGGAGCCATCCTGTAGGGAGGGATAGAGATCGGTCTTGTGCCAGGCACCAACTCTATCTCGAACTCTATCTCCCTAGCAGGTGGTAAACCTGGAAGCTCATCAGGAAAGACATCCTGAAACTCTCTGACAACTGGCACCGAGGCCGGCTCCCTGACCTGACTGTCTAGCTCTCTCACATGAGCTAAGTACCCCTGACATCCCTTCCTAAGCAACCTACGAGCCTGAAGAGCTGATATCAGACCTCTAGGTGTGCCCCTCTTGTCTCCTCTGAAGACGACCTCTGACCCGTTCTGATCTCTGAACCTGACTACCTTGTCCCTGCAGTCCAAGGTAGCACCATGGGTAGATAGCCAATCCATCCCTAGAATGACGTCAAAGTCTGTCAAATCTAGAACCACAAGGTCGGCGGAGAGGCATCTTCCCTCAATAAAAACTGGACTGCACTGGCAGACTGACACTGCCACTGACGGGTCACACTTGGGTCCACTGACCCATAGGGGACACTCTAACCCAGAGACTATCAGACCTAACCTCTCAATGGGCATGCTCCTCTGCATTCCTGGAATACACCAAGATATCATCTATGAAGACAATAACAAAGTGATCCAGGTACTGGCTAAACACTCTGTTCATGAGATCCATGAATGCTGCAGGGGCGTTAGTTAACCCGAACGGCATCACAAGGAACTCAAAATGCCCATATCTGGTCCTGAAAGCCGTCTTTGGCACATCCTCATCCCTTATCCTTAGCTGATGGTACCCCGATCTTAGATCTATTTTGGAGAAACAACCCGCTCCGGCTAGCTGGTCGAATAGATCATCGATCCTAGGCAATGGGTACCTATTCTTGGTAGTGACTTTGTTCAACTGCCTGTAGTCGATACAAAGTCTAAGGGATCCATCCTTCTTTCTCACAAACAAAACCGGAGCACCCCAAGGTGAGGTACTCTGTCGGATGAAACCCTTTTCTACCAGCTCTTGCAATTGCTCTTTCAACTCCTTTAACTCGGCTGGAGCCATCCTGTAGGGAGGGATAGAGATCGGTCTTGTGCCAGGCACCAACTCTATCTCGAACTCTATCTCCCTAGCAGGTGGTAAACCTGGAAGCTCATCAGGAAAGACATCCTGAAACTCTCTGACAACTGGCACCGAGGCCGGCTCCCTGACCTGACTGTCTAGCTCTCTCACATGAGCTAAGTACCCCTGACATCCCTTCCTAAGCAACCTACGAGCCTGAAGAGCTGATATCAGACCTTTAGGTGTGCCCCTCTTGTCTCCTCTGAAGACGACCTCTGACCCGTTCTGATCTCTGAACCTGACTACCTTGTCCCTGCAGTCCAAGGTAGCACCATGGGTAGATAGCCAATCCATCCCTAGAATGACGTCAAAGTCTGTCAAATCTAGAACCACAAGGTCGGCGGAGAGGCATCTTCCCTCAATAAAAACTGGACTGCACTGGCAGACTGACACTGCCACTGACAGGTCACACTTGGGTCCACTGACCCATAGGGGACACTCTAACCCAGAGACTATCAGACCTAACCTCTCAACGGCTCTCGGAGCAATAAATGAATGAGATGCACCCGGGTCCATTAATGCATACACATCAGAACACCCAATGACGAGATTACCTGACACCACGGTGTTGGATGTGTTAGCCTCCTGCTGTGTCATGGTGAAGATCCTGGCTGGAGCTGATGGACCTTCACCTCGGGAACCAGAAGAAGAGGCTGCCCCCCTCCCTCTACCTCTGCCACTGCCCTGAGTTGTGGCTGGAACTGCTGGCTGTGCCACACTACCAGAAGTTGTCTGCTGGGGCTGGCCCATAAAAGGCGCTCTAGGACAATCCCGAGCCATGTGTCCCTCCTGTCCACATCTGAAACATGCATTAGTCCCAGCTCGACACACTCCCCTGTGCGGTCTTCCACATCTCTGGCATTCTGTACCATCTGAGCCTGAGCTCGAGCCACCGCCGAATCCCAGACCGGATTTCAACTTGTTCCAAAACTTATTCTTCTTCGGCTTCTTGGTGGTGCTATCCCACCTCTTCTTACCTGAGCTCTGAGAAGAGAAACCTGGTCCTCCTCTGCTTGGGGTCTTAACCCCTGAAGACTGGGTCACTGACTGCTTCACTGACCCCTCAACTATAGCACTTGCCTCCATTCTTCGAGCCATATCCAGCACAGTGTGGAAACTTTCTCTCTCAGCTGACTGAACCAACGAGGAGTACCTGGAATGCAGCTTCATAACATATTTCTTGGCTTTCTTCGTATCTGAATCTAGAGCTTACCCTGAAAAAGCCAATAGCTCCAAGAATTTATCCGTGAACTCCTCTACACTCATGTGCTCTGACTGCCTCAGTTGCTCAAACTCAATCATCTTCAGTTCTCTAGAACTGTCTGGAAAAGCCCATCCAGCGAACTCATTCGCAAATTCCTCCCATGTCATACCGTCTAGTCTCGGGTCCACATAACACTTGAACCATTCCCGTGCCTTCTTGCACTTTAAAGTGAACCCTGCCATCTGAATGGCCCTGCTGTCACTTGCCCCTAGCTCATCAGTTATTGTCTTCACTACTCTCAGATACTCAAAGGGGTCATCTCCTGATTTGTATTTGGGAGCATCTAGCTTGAGGTAATCTGTCATCTTTACCTTGCTCCCATCAGCTGAGCTAGGTCTAGGAGGTTGAGTAACTGGGGCTGCTGGTTCTGTAGGTGGTGGAGGTGGAGGTGCAGCATTCCCCGAGGTGGGGTTTGCCGGGTTTGGATAGAAGGGTGAGGGTGGATAAGCTGGGTACTGTGTGTAGGGTGGATAGAAAGGTGGATAAGGCATGTAGGTAGGGTAGGGGTGAAAACTGGAGTAATCCGATGTACCTCCCATCGGATACCCTGAACCCTGTGGGAAGGGTGGATAATGGGGTGGAAAACCATACCCCGAGGCCTGAACGCCTCCCTGTGACTCCCCTGTCCCTTCTTCCTGCATGCTCACATCCAGGTTCCCATCCCTCCTCTGATCCTCTTCCATAACCTCCCTCACATCTGAAGAACTTCCTCCTCTATCAGTCCCCCTTCTGCTGGCATCAAAAGACCTTCTAGGGTCCCTTGACACTCTATCTCTGTTGGCTCTACAAGACATTGCCCTAGGCAATGTAGGAGGACGGGCGCTCGTGCCCTCATCCTCAGGTGGCACTCCAGTCAATCGCGCAGATCGACGAGTTCCTCTCATCCTATTCTCTGAAAAACAGCTCATAACAAGCAAACATTAGCATCATATGGCTCATGTGGGCACACATGAACCCTCATCACATACATCACATAGCATAGCATGTCGTCCATGCACATGCATAAAGTCATGGCATTTCACATCATCATGCAAGACAGGACTCAACATCCTATCCTAGTGGACATGACCTTCCTATTGTGCTTGACCTTCTAGAACATCTATGAGCCCGACACTCTAGGTCCGACCATATGAACCTAGGGCTCTGATACCATTCTGTAACGCCCCGGAAATCCGGACCGCTACCGGCGCTAGGATCCGGGTCGACTTAAGGCCGCCGGGACCCGTAGCAAGCCTGACATATAACCTGTGAACCTGTATAATCCCATACATGATCAACAACATGCATAAAATTTAAAACTTTTCCTCATAAATACTGTCACCAACTAACTCAACCTGTGCATACTCTGATCATATACATAACATAGTCCTTCTGTGGGATCTCATCAAGCCTTAAAGGCAAAACAACCTGTGTTGAGTTAGTTTACATAAACATCATAACATAAGATCATGTATATACAAAAGGGATTAACAATACATTATGGTCAAGCACAACTCTATCCTCAATGACTTCATTACATAACACCCTGAATATTTTTACATTTCATCATAATACAATTGTCATGTCCACAAACTAACTATTACATACATATGACTTTTTCTCGTCTTGCCTTCTCTATCTATCCCGTACCTGCAAACCTGGGGGTTAGGGGAGAGGGGTGAGCTAGATGCCCAGTGAGTAGAACTATAAAAGAAAATATTTAAAACATGCTATCATGAAATGCGTCACTGCACAAACAAATCACACCACGGATGGACTGATTCAAAAATCCCTCAACTCCATGCCCGGCCCTATTATGGGCACCACAGGACTTCGTATTGCCCGGCCCTATTATGGGCACCACAGGACTTCGTATATAGAAGGCTAATGAATCATCCTAATGTCCATCCATTATCATCTATCACAACAATACAATGCGGCATAGTCGTGAATTCTAATGCAAACACCCTGTAATATGATCATGATGCATGAAGCATGATAAAAGCATTTCATTTTTCAATTTAAAAGGTTAAGTTTAGTTCCACTCACTTCTGGCTGACTCTGACAAACTCTGTAGCAGCTGGCTCACTGCTGGGGTCCTTGGTTCCTCGGGTCCGAACCTACACAGGTGGACTCCAATGAGGGACCAAACATACATAAACATAACTCTAATATATTCCCCAAAAACCCCCTAAAACATCCTGAAAATATCACATAGAGATATGCATGAAGTGGCTGAACAGGGCACTTTCGGCAGCACCTTCGGCGGCCGAAAGTCCTGGACAGAGACGAAACTCAGGTAGGTTCGGCGGCACCTTCGGCGGCCGAAAGTCCCAGACAGAGACGAAAGTCTCTTTTCGGGGGCAACTTCGGCAGCCGAAAGGCCTGCCTCCCCAGCCATGTTCGGCGGCCGAAAGTGCCTTCGGCTGCCGAACCTGGTTTCTGCCAAAGGGCAGAAACTCGGTTCCTTTGTGCATTTTTGCCTCCAACTCACCAATCATGCACATACCTCACTTAAAACATGCATACAAGATCCTAGGGGCCTCAAAACATCAAATGCCCCAACTACAACACTTCAAACATACTCAAACATGCCACATTGTTCATAAATCACAAAAAAAAAACCTAATATTTACTTAAAAACTCATACAACCCTATACATGCCATTCTACCCCATAAAACTTCTTAAAACTTCTTTAAAACATATAAGGAGCTTAAGATCGGCTCTTACCCCTTGAAGATCGAGAGAGAGACGACCTAAACTTGGAGATCCACGAAAATGAGCTCCTGAGTTCCCAAAGCTCCAAAACTTGGTTTAAAAGCTCAAAACCTTCAATGCAAGCTTAAAACTCAAGAAAAATGGTAGAGATTTGGAGGAAGAACACTAGATTTGCAAAGGGAAGGTCGGAAGCTTGCTGTGGTCAAAAATGGGAGAAAGCTCGCCCATTTCGGCTAAGTGCCCCATTTATAGGTGGCTGGCCAGGCCACGTTCGGGGGCCGAATGTGCCTCCGCATCCATGCAATGTTCGGCGGCCGAACTTGACTTTCGGCGGCCGAACCTGGACTGCCCTCACTCATGCTTTCGGGGGCCTAACGTGCCTCCTAAACGCATGCACGTTCGGCGGCCGAACTTGACTTTTGGCGGCCGAACCTGGGTTTTCCTCCAAAGACTTTTCATGCAAAAACTCATTTAGTTTCATACTTTAAAACCATTAAAAACATGAAAACATTTTATGAAAGCATGGTTCTACCCTTCTAGAGGTCTCCGACATCCGAGATTCCACCGGACGGTAGGAATTCCGATACCGGAGTCTAGCCGGGTATTACAAGAGGTTTTCATTTTCGGGAGAAGAGAGAGAGAGGATAGAGATTTGAGAAGAGAAATTATCGATTTGGGGAAAAGTTACACTAAGGTTATTTTGGTCTTTTCATCTTATTTTTAACGGAAAAGAGGGTAATAGTGGATGGAAGGACTGATTTGTTAACGTTTTGATTATATAAGGACGTTTTAATAGGGTTCTGAAAATACAGGGACTGACTTGTTAATAATGGCAATATCCAGAGACTAAATCGTAAATTACCCTTTATATTATATATGATATTGGATTTGAGTTCGTTCATGATAAGTATTATATTGGTTTTCACATTTGTTATTGAGATGAGTTGTAATAGTTGAGTGTATTTACATATTAAATTGCCTGATTATAATATATAATTTATAATATTTTTTTTTATAATTTTATAAATAATAATGGATTAGTACCGAATAAAGTTGTTACTGATCCGTTAAAAATAATAACGGATAAAGCTGTTACTACTATTTCAAAATTAGTAATGAATTTTTGTAATGGAAATATCTATTATTAAAAAAAACCGTTACTAAAATTAAATAAAAAGAAATCAAATTTAGTAACGAATTTTCCATTACAAATCTATTATTAATGCATTAACAATGAAATTTGTTGTAACGGAAAATATCTGTTACAAATCTATTATAAAATATTTTTAGTAGCATATTTTTAATAATTAGTAACAAAAATTTCTGTTACTAATATGATATTTTCTTGTAGTGTTATTAAATAAATCTTTATCCACCTTCAATATTATTTAGTTTATTTAATTTTAATTGTTCATTTTATTTTATCCCTCCCATTTTCTATTTCTTTTAATTCAAAAAATTTATTTATCATATTTAAAATTTCAATTTCAATACGTAATTTTTTTAAAATTATTTATTCATTGTGTAATTTAATTTTATACTTTAAAACTAATTATCTAACTTAATTAGTTTTTAATCTATTTATATAATTCAAATTATTTGTTTTTTTTTTTTGAACTATCTAAATTTAGAAAAATAAATTTTAAAATTTTATAAATAAAAGTGTTTTATGAATAATGTTTTATTAATTAATGAATTTTATGAACTATTTAAATTTAAGAAATAATTTAATTTTAAAAAAATATAAATTTAATAGATAATAGATTAGATAATTTAAATTTAAAAATACTTAAATATAAATAAAATATTATTTTTATAGATAATAAGTTAGATTATTTAAATTTAGAAAAAGTAAATGAAAATATTATTTTTATAGCTAATAGATTAAATAATTTAATTTTATAAACATAAATTTTATAATAAATATTATATTAAATTAATATGTTAATTTAGTATTTTTTTTATGAATTTATATAATAAAAATATTAAGTGGATTTCATAATAGAATAAGAGATAAACTATTCATCAGTTTTATATTGATATATTTGTAAATATTAAAAGTGAAATTATTATTAATATATTTTAATTAAGAAAAAAATAGAGAAATTGTAATTTAATTATAATATTTTATAAATTTTTTAAATGTATATTTATTTTTTGTGTTTTATTTTCATTAACCCTCCATTAAAATTAAACCCTAAACAAAATTTTATAAATCCATCATTATCTTAGACAACTAAACCAGATATTAATCATGATTAAATTATGGTAAAAATGTGGTTAAACCTTAGTTAATATCTCATAATACCCAAAATGAAATCCCTAAGTGAATTAAAATTCATAATTTATGAAAATTAGATTTTACTTCACTTTCTTAGTAACTAAAAATTAAAATTTCACATATAATCAAAACCTTTAATCTCACTTAGCTTGCCTGAGGATTTATGGTTGGCTCTGAATAAATTTTACTATATTCTCTTTTATCTCCTGTTAGCGGTTTTATTCCACTTAAATTTTATCATTTCCTTGTATTTAGAGTTGTAAAAAATATTTAATCAATTTAACTTTTTCTCATTTACTAATACGGGCAAGAAAATAATACGACACTTTAAAATTTTAAAATAAAAAACTCCAAATTATGACAAATTAAATTATCATCGTTTAATTCAAGATTTATGAGATGAGAATTATATTTGGAAAGTATGAGAAAATAAAAAAACAAGTTACACTCTCTTCAACACATGTGATATATAATACAATTTCAGATCGCGTAATTCATGTATGGACAAATTGCATTTAACTCAATTTTATTATTTTAGTATTTTAGTATTTTGTGAAACTTGTTTTAAATTAATTTGATTTATATTAGAAATTAAATTCGTGCAGCCCATTTAAGAAGGAGATTTCTCCAAGATAATCTATGAAAATGATCAGGTTTGATTATTTGATTAGATACCTTCTTATATTCTAATTACACATTCTTATAATAGAATTAGAGTTTGAAAACTATACAAACAACTTTAAGATGACAGCTATAAGAGGATAATAAATAAAGATAATATTATGAATAATATTTTATTCTTCTCCATTATTTAGCAACTTATCAAAATTTAACATTGTGGGGTTCTAATATAAATTTCTTCCATACTGAGTTAATTTATTAAGAATTTCTTGTGGCATTGTCGAAGTTGAAACCGCTTGATTATTTATATTTCTAATCACATTGGTTGGTTAGGGGTGTGGTAGAGCAACCTTCGCTCCATTGTATATGTTTTTAATCACATTCGTTAATTAAGGATATAGTAAAATAACATTTTGGATAATATTTTTACTTTGTTTTTTATCAAGCTGTGTGACGGCGTTTTTGATCTCATGTTGATCCTGAATTCTGCATCATTTATCTTCTAAATCAAAACGATAACCGTTAATTTTTTAAATCTCATAATATCTGCATTCGCACTATCCAAAATTTAAAGTTTTAGAATATAAACATGATTCTGAATTATTTTATAATCATTTAAAAGTTATAATATAAATATAATTTCACAAACAAATGTTTTGAATTATTTTATTAAATATATTAAAAATATAAATTAGAAAAAAAAGACTACATAAGATGATAGGTGACAAATTAAATTTTAATTCATAGATAAAATTAAGAACAATGTAAAAATTATAATTTAATTGTCTAAAATTAAAATATTAAAATGTAAATTTTATGTCCCTGAAAGATTTAAATTATTTTTTTGAATAGGCCTGTCATACAATCATTATTAATGAATGAAACATGCTTATAATTTGATTAAAATGACTTAGCTTATTGCTGTTATTTGTTATGTATTTCTGGTAAGAAAATAATTAAATTTTATTTATAAAAATATTTATTTATTCATCATTATTATTATTTTAAATTAAAACATAATTATTTATTCTTATAAAACAATCATTTTTATCGCATTGATTGAAATATCATTATTAATATTTTTATAATATTAAAAATTTAAAATTTTATATAAATGTTTTTAAGATTTTTTAAATTAAAAAAAATAATATAATAAATTTATTAATATTAATTATAAATATATCAAATATTAATAGTTAACATTAAATTACATTAATTTTTTAAAGAGCGGTTATTAATTAAAAATAAAAATAAATTTAAAATAAAAAAAAAACAAAAGATAAAAAAAAAAAGAGTTCTCAAAGTAAGTAATTTTGTAGTTTTAAGTGAATTATTTTTTGTAAAATTTTATTAATTTTAGTAAAATTTATTTTTAATTTAAAATTATTTTTTATAAAAAATTAAGAAAAATAATTCTTATACTATCAATTTTGTTAAATATAAAATTTTTTTAAAAAATAATTTTTTATTTTTTTAAAATTTTCGGTCATTATAAAAAAAGTATTGAGATTTTAAATTATAAATCAAAATGATTTGACTTTAAAAATTGATAATTGCTTCAATGATTTATTTTTTGCTGGAAGGAATAGGATGATGATTGAGGCAAGGAAGCTTGGGAGACATTTCCCAGGTGATGACACAATCCTTTTTGGTTGGCTCGTCCCTTGTTTGTCAGTTGGTGAAATTTAGCAAACCTATTCAAAAATGAAAGCCACGTAGCCGCCACCGCTCTTACTCACTTTTTCATTTCATTGAACTACAAGGGTGGTGAATTGTAAACGGCTACTCGCAAAAAGTTAATATTTGAATTTGTATTAAGGCCTGATTCGCATTGCTATTAAAACTGCGGTCGGAAAATTTTTTTTTTCTTTTAAATTACTGTTTAAAAAATATTAAAAATAATTTTAATTATAAGTATATCAAAATAATAAAATTCTGTTTTTATTTTATAATTTTTATCCATTTTATTTTTTACATATTATAAAAAAAATTATTAATGTTTTTTTATAAATATTAACTTTTATTAAATATTGAAATATATTTTAAATATTTATCTAAAAAAATAATATTGAAAGAGATTATTTTAAAATATAATAAAATTAAATAAATTATAATAATTAATTTATATATTATTATAATTATAATAATTTTAGAATAACTAAAAAAAAGTAAATACCTGAATAATTCTTTTCCAAACAGCTTTTTTAAATAACATCCAAAATTATGTTTTTTTTTTTTTTAAAGAAAAACTATTTTAAAGCCCAAACTCAACGTTACACATCCTCTAAATATAAATAAAATTTATTTTAAACTATCTCAACAAATATCAAATTCAATTATTATTATCTAAACAATATTTAGATCTTTTAATTTTATATATTTTAATTAATAATTTATATAAAAATGTATTTTTATTAATAAATTTTTTTAAAAAATTTAATATTTATAAAAAATATTTAAATTCTAATGTTTAGATAAACATATAGAAATTTATAAATATTACTACAAAGTATATATTATACATTAAATTAATTATTTATACCAAATAATTTCAGTGTAAATATCTAACATATAGAATTCAAACCCTATCCAAATCTATCACGATATTAATTTTTAAGATTTAAACACGTGGTAATAGAGTTTGTTCATATACATACCAAAAATTTAAAGTGTTGTTATTTTTCAAACTTTATTAAAATGAGTTTAAATATTAACTAATCAGATTTCATATTTAAAAGTTAATATTTGATTCAAATTTTATATATTGAATAATTATAATTTAATTATGTTGATATAAATAATTAATTGGATATAAAATATATCTTATTATATATTTATAATTTTTTATATTTTTTAATTTAAAAATAGAATAGTAGGACAATTATATACTTTAATTAAAAATGAAAAATTAAATAAATTCTAATAATAATAATAATAAAATTTAGATAGTTTATAATAAATTTTAATAAGTTTTGATTCAATTGAAATTGAAATAGAATAATATTGATCAAATATATACTTATCTCTTTATATTATTTTATATTAATTCATTAAACATCTAAATTAAAATTGTAACATATTATACTCTAAACTTATAATAATTAAATATAAATTAATCTTGATAGTATTGAACAAGAAATAAAAGAATAATTTAACTTATTATTATTTTTACTCAAAATTTTACTAATTAAATTTTAAATTTTCATAAAATAATAAAATTATACTTATTTAATTTTATTAATTTATAAAAATTTAGAGCACACTTAATAAAATTTAAAATATAATTAATAATATATATGATTAATTTTTTTTAATAAATAATTGATAATATAATTAATTTTAATTTATTTATTATAATATTTATAAATTTAGATATTAAATAAATTTTAATTTTTGTGTTTGATAAATTAATTTTAATTAATATAGGTAGAAATTAAATATTGAGTCGAATGATATTAGTAATACCTTATCCATTACCATCACAATCACAAGGTCTAATATTAGAAAATGGCAGTTGCCCGTTTGGGGCTCAATCGTGATCCAGTAGTTTTAGAATTTACTATTTTTAAATATTTAATTTAATTAAATTTTAATAAAATAAATTTAAGCAGTTCTAATTAAATTTATGATGAATTTAAATTTAAAAAATAATATTTATTATTTTCAAATTTTATTTATCTGCGATTCACCGTCTTAATTTTACGGTAAACCTATCTAATTTAATAAATCTTAAAAATCTTAAATTTTATTTTTCTAATAGGTAAGAAAATTTATTTATTATTTAAATTGATTTATATAAATAATTAATTTAATATAAATATATATATTTTAATAATATTTATAATTTTTATATATTTTGTAAAAAATAAAATTTAAATATATTTTAAAAATATTAATTTTTTAAGTAAAAAATTATTAATAGAAAATATTTTTATATAAATTATTAATTAAAATATATAAAACTGAAAGAATTTAAATTTTATTAAAAAAATAATAATTAAATTTAAAATAAATTTAAATAATTTATATTAAATAATCTATCTATTTACCTCTCTAATTTGAACTATATTTTTAATAACCTTTATTGGACTGAGGAACGCAAAAACCAACAAAATTATAATTATCTGATAACATAGTTATTTAATAGGAAAAATAAATTAAGGATTCAATTTCCCAGGAGGCAGAAGAGAGTCATGAAGTGTTATGATCAATAACATCACATGGTCCCCATTGATTAGCTGTAAACCGCCAGATTTTGCCAATAAAACTGCACCTCTCTGCTTTCTACGGTAGAGGATAACTTCCTTCAACTTTATCATATACACCTTGCATATAAGCCAAAAGAATTGCACTCAGCTGTGACATCTCATTGCTAGAGCCAAGGAGAATCAATATCCCCACACGCTGGGCCTGGATTTATGTCTCCCACCTCTCCAGTCTCCATGTTTGCAACATGCTCTTAGCCCTCCTTGCCTAACTAAATATGTCTTTCTACACCACAGTCGATGTCATTTCTTTCTTTTATATATATATATAATATATAAGAAAAGAGTTTGGTTTATTAAATTAGTTTATAAAAGTTAATTTCTTGTTTAAATTTAAAAATTTTTAATTAGTCGTAAATTCTTGTCACGGAAATAACCTTTTTACAGAATTGAAAAAAAGGTTGCATACATCAATTTAGACAGGATTATAAGTCGATTCCAGTATAGGCCAAAACCATTGATTTGTCGGACTTTATGGTTTGAAATGGTTTTATTGTTCAATGCCAATTAGAATTTTTTAAAATTATACTAATATTAGTAATATACATATATATACAAATTTATAAAATTTAGTTTTTATAAAACATTATTTATTTAGTTTCCAGTAAAAAAATATAGGTATCGCATCAATTAATATAATTTTTTTTTTAAAAAGAATTTTAAAAAAATTGATTTTAATTCAAAATTAATAGTATTAGTAGTAGTTCACTTCCATAGAAGAGACTAATAATTGATTGCTTTATTAGAAATTATGGTTAAAATTATTGATATGAAAATTGTCTGATTTATTCGGTTCCCATGGCCAGAATCGAATTGCGACTAATTCTATATCAATCATCCTAACATTCATAGAAGCAGAATTATTTTAAGCATCATTGTGTGGCTCTATTTAGTCATTGTTTGAGCTCTCAACACCTTGATATGAAGAAAAGGAAGCAATAAATGCTAAAAGTAGAGATTTGATAAAGAAAATAACTCATTTTGGCCTAATATCAACTAATGTTAATTTCTCTTATATCTAATTGTTTTGATATCCAAATCTAGGGATGATTTGAAATTAAAGACATCTCAGCATAGCAATAGTTATGATGGTAAATGGAAAGGTCACTTTCTGGTAGATCTTGGACAATAACTCACAGGCTTCAAACATAATGGAATAGATAGATTACAAAATTAAAAGAAAAATAAATAAAAATTTCAGAACAAGGGCCAGTTAGAAAAGCCTAGAAATTGGGTTTTTTATGGTGTTGTAAGCCCAGTAGATACACAAGGACAGCAATTGAATAATCTTGTTGGGTGGATTTAAAACTTGGGTCCCCCAAGGATCATATGGTTTTCATGATTGTCTTGCATTACAACAAACACATCACCATCCCAGTAAGAGTCCTTAGCCATTCATTACCTTGTCCTCTTACTGCAATTGCTCATTGAAGCCATACAATAACAAGGAAAAATTAGCCACTCAGACATAAAAACAAACAGTGTTTCTGCACTTTTATTTTGGGCACATAACTACAAAACTTTCCTTCTTCATTCAACCCCCACGCCCCAAAGAAAAATAGTAATAATGAATAAAGGAAGTAGAAAACACAATGACGATCTCAGAGGATCTTCATTGTAATTGTTCAGAGTCCTTTGATTCAATCATGGCCGTACACCTCATGCTAGCTTAACGGTTTTATCACCATGTAGTGCAGGGCAAGTGTGCAAGTAGAGGGCTAGGCCCCACATCATCCTGGTTCAATGGTTCTGGTCCCTACGATCCAGCTCATCCATCATCCTTTGATGAGTGTGGTCCTACTGGATATTGTGTGAGCTGATTTGGATCCTATCGTATGTAGTTGAGATAGTCCAACTTAGCATTATTTGCCACTAAATATTTGAGCTGCTTATTCAACCAATGCCCTCGATTTGAGTAAGAAATCATATTATACTGTGCTATTCTATAGAATGACAAATTAAATAGGTGGAAGCTAATTACGGTTATTTCTTTTTTATTTTTTATTTACCTGCAACTAATTGCAAATTACAACATGAACAAGGGAATTACAAAAAAGATACTAATCCTCCCAGGTTATATGCCCACTAGCCTGTGGAAAAAATTCTTATGAGGTATAATTAACTTTGCTATTAAGTTTGCAAAATAATTAGCTAAAAGAAGCACTAATGGGAAGGAGATGCTCGAAATGCGATAGTTAATTGCCTTAACAGTTGATATTATTATTCTAATATCTTTATTAAAATTTTGAAAAGTCTGATAAAGAATGATAAAATCTAACTCATAAATGATAAATTGAAAATTAAACTCAACTCGTGCAAATATGCTTACGTAGAATATGAACCTTGTTTGCTTCTTTCTTAGTCCCTACTCAGCTTATTATGTTCGAGACAAGTGATATTTGTTGTTCGCATCCCTAGAAAGCTCTTCATTTCTTGTTCCTAGTTCGGCTTTATTTAATTCAACAGATAAATACGCTAATGGCTCAAAGGATCTTAATGGATAGTCAAATAATATCAACCAATAATTAAAAAAATTTTGAGTTTCATTCTCTAATAAATCATTATTGATTTAAGAATCGATGGGAGTAATTACTAATAAATATTTAATTTTTTTTTTATGTTATTTTACAGGTTCATCTATTTAGTTAATTATATATCATATAAGATGTTTTTAAAGCTTAACCTGACATAAAATTTTTTTAATAAGATTTAGTGATGCAAATATATAAGTGGCTTAAGTTTTGAGATTGGAGAAAATTGATAAATAAAGAGAATGATAAATTCATGAATGCTGGACCATACAGTGCTGGTAGAGAACCCAACACCCCACGCGTCAAATGTGTGTGCCCATAAATGAACATTCATCATCCATGTGCTATCATGTGTTTTAATGTGTATTATTCCGTACATCACTTAAAAGAAATAATTTAACTATAATAAAATATTCTTTTTTTTAAATGTATTGAATTTAAAAGTACAAAACTTTATATTTCTCCACTGTGAGGCTTAATGGGTGGCAGGTGATGGTGTCTGATAACCGCTGGATTTCTTAACCCCGAACCAGGGCCTCGACCATAGCCAAAAGCCCATCAAGCAGAGGCCCACATACACACGTGAGACAAGCCTGACCCGTATGCCTTCAAAGGCCGGGCTCACCCATCTCCTTCATTCAGGCCGGCCCAACCCGCGTCAAGCAAGCCCTCTCCTCTTGGGCTCAGCATCCGGTCCGACTCTCAGCCCAGCCCAGTGTCAGACCCAACTCAGACAGCCTGGCAGATCCATACGGATGTACGCATGGGGAGAATCAGAAGCCGTTACGCATGGAGCAGGCGGCTGATACCCTCGTACACCCAAATCCGCATGCCAGAGACGCGTGTCCCAATCACAGAGAGGCCTTTACACGTCACCATGAGCCAAGCAGAAAAGATAAAAGGGGAGCACCGTCCCCAGGCAAAGGGGGAGGTGAGAAGAGGAGTCTGAGAAAGTTGTATCAACCATTGTCTTGTAATACAAAACCCTTGTAAAACCCTATTCCATTGGATCTCAGATCATCAATTGGCGCCGTCTGTGGGAAACGAAGGAGATCTTTTCATCACCGGAGTTTCCACTTTCAAAACCCACTGAGATCCACGATGGCAAACCACCAAGAAAGTAATCTTAACCTTCCTAATGACATGAGCTCTGCTCAAGAAGGGCAGCAGTTCTCTTTTTCTGGCCCAACAACGATGAATAACCAAACACTTGTTCCCCCTAATCCCTCGCCAAGCTTGGCAGGGAATGCTCCCCCTATGACCCTGTCCAACCAGGACATTCAAACCATGGCTCTCCAGTTACAAACCACTGCTCACTGGTTGGGGCAGATAATGCAACAGAGGGGTCTTAGCACCCCAGTGAATGCACTCCCAGTAGTGGAGGAACCCAGAACCAATGAGCCCCGACCCATCTCCGACCATCTTCGAACTAACAGTCATGATACCGGGGAAGACGAAGAACCACAGGCCCGAACTTATGCGAGGAGAGTCAAAGAAATGATAGACAACGAGGAGGTGGATAACTGTGTTGCTGAAACAACCGCCGAGACCGGAACGGAAGCGGAGGAGGAAGAGGAATGCAGTTCGGAAGACGAGAAGATGAACAAAAAGTTAGAAAAGTTGAAAGAACAGCTCTTAGCCGAGCTAGGTAAGCAAGATCAAAGCCTAACCTCCTTACCTACTTCTTCTCCTTTCTCCAAGATGGTACAGCAAGAGACTGTCCCCAAGAAGTTCATGATGCCATCAACAGCAGCCTATGACGGAGCTGGCAACCCGAGGGAGCACGTCATGAACTATAAGACGTTCATGGAGTTGCAGACTTTATCAGATGCCTTAATGTGTAAGGTATTCCCTACAACACTCTCGGGACCAGCACGAGCATGGTTCAATAGTCTGGAGGCCGGAAGCATAAAAAGTTTTGGAGACCTCGCTACTCGCTTCATTAGCCGGTTTATAGCTGGGGTACCAGCAGATAGAAAGACGAGCTACCTGGAAACCGTGAGGCAGAAGGCAGGGGAATCACTTAGAGAATACGTTGCCCGTTTCAACACGGAGGCCCTACAGATTCCCGAGCTAGACGAAGGGAGGGCAGTAGAGGCCATGCAGAAGGGGACAATCTCTGCCGAGTTCTTCGGCTCTTTAAGCAGGAAACCTCCGACCTCACTGGCCGAGTTAATGAAGAGAGCGGAGAAATACATAAGGCAGGATGATGCCTTAGTGACGAGCAGATTTGCCAAAGGGACGGCAACAAAAGACAAAGCCCCGGAGGAGAAAAGGCCGGAGAGACATGAGAAGAAGCATGGGAAGAGGCATGAGCCGTATAAGCAGGCCTGGGAGAGAAGGGACCAAAGGCCTCCTCCCCATCCGCGGGTTCCTGAGCCAAGAACGCTCCCGCCTTGGGTCCCTGAAAAGCCGACCCCTCTCAACGCCTCCAGAGCCGAAGTGCTCATGGCAGTTCAGGATAAGGAATTCCTCCAGTGGCCAAAGCCCATGAGGTCGGAGGCGGATCAAAGAAACCCTGACAAGTATTGCCAGTATCACCGGACGCATGGTCATGATACAAATAACTGTTTTCAGTTGATTACGGAAATTGAGAGGCTGATAAAAAGGGGGCATCTCAAAAACTTTGTGAAAAAACCGGAAGGGCAGAGGCCTCAGGCCGGACCGACAACCCAGATGCCGAGGAGAACAGGAGCCGGGCCAGTGAATGATGGATCCAGCGGGACCATCAATATGATTGTTGGAGGAACAGGAGGGCGGATGAACCGTCGAGGAAAGAAAAGAAACCGAGAAGGGGAGACCAGCAGCGGCGAAGTCATGCAAATCATGGAGCATTCTCCCACGACCATCACTTTCTCTCCAGAGGATGCACAGGGTATTCAGATGCCCCATGATGATGCGTTAGTCATTGAGGCTGTCATCAATAACTTTCGGGTGAAGAAAGTCCTGATAGATGATGGGAGTAAAGTTAACCTGTTGCCATATCGGGTTTTCCAGCAGATGGGAATTCCCGAAGAACAGCTGGTCCGAGACCGATCCCCAATCAAAGGGATTGGAGGAGCGCCGGTGCTCGTTGAGGGCAAGGTGAAACTGGCTGTCACCTTGGGAGAAGCACCTAGAACTCGCACTCACTACGAGATATTTGTGGTGGTTAAACTCCCATTGTGCTACAACGTGATTCTGGGGAGGCCGGCGTTGTTCGATTTCGAGGCTGTCACTAGCATCCGGTATCTGGCACTCAAATTCCCAACAGAGAAAGGAGTGGGAATAGTTAAGGGCTGCCAAGAAGAAGCAAGGGCTGTATACTTGGCCACAGTGGCAGAGCCGAGCTCAACTGAAGAAGAACCTGACTCGGAAGTCCTGGAGGTCAGGGATGAGAACAAGGAAGCTCGGACAGAGCCAGTTGGAGAACTGGAGACTTTCTCCTTGTCAGAGGCAGAAGCGAGCAAAATCTTCAGCCTCAACGCCAACCTCACCCAAGGACAGAAAAATGAAGTAATGGCTTTAATCCGGAGTCACGCACCGACCTTCGCATGGAAGCCCTCAGACATGCCAGGAATTGACCCTAAGGTAATGACGCACCGGCTGAATGTCCTCCCTGAAGCTAAACCAGTGAAGCAAAAGAAGAGAGTAGTGGGAAGGGAAAAACAACAGGCTACCCGGGAGGAAGTACAAAAACTAGAGGAAGCAGGTTTTGTTAGGGAGGTAATGTATCCGCAATGGCTGGCAAATCCTGTGTTGGTCAAAAAAGCCAATGGCAAATACAGGATGTGCATAGATTTTACCGACCTAAATAAGGCCTGTCCTAAAGATTGTTATCCCCTTCCCGATATTAATAAAATGGTCGACTCAACGGCCGGCTTTGATTACATGTCTTCTTTGGATGCTATGTCTGGTTATCATCAAATCCCGATGGAAAGCTCGGATGAGGAAAAAACCTCATTTATAACCGAAGATGGGACTTACTGCTACAGAGCTATGCCCTTCGGGTTGAGAAACGCCGGGGCAACTTATCAAAGATTGATGAATAAGATCTTTAAAAACCAGATTGGCAGAAACGTGGAGGTGTATGTGGATGACATGGTGGTCAAGAGTTCAACTTTCCAGCAACACGTTGCCGATTTAAGGGAGGTATTTGGGGTACTGGATCAATATAGAATGAAGTTGAATCCAGCGAAATGCGCTTTCTTTATCAGGGGAGGAAAGTTCCTGGGGTATATGGTGAGTGGAAAGGGCATTGAGCCTAATCCGGAGAAGGTGGAAGCTATACTAAGTATGTCGGAGCCGACCTGTGTAAGGGACGTACAAAGATTAACCGGGAGAGTAGTGGCGCTCAACCGATTCATGTCGAGGTCGGCAGAGAAGTGCTTGCCATTCTTCAAGAAGTTAAGAAAGGTGCCGAACTTTGAATGGACAGAAGACTGCCAAAGAGCCTTCACAGAGTTGAAGAAATATCTTAGCTCGCCCCACGTGCTCAGTAGTCCCTTAAAAGGAGAAGAACTCCTGATATACTTGGCGGCCTCAGAGCAAGCGATCAGCGCGGTTTTGGTAAGAGTGGAAGAGGGGGAACAGAAACCTGTTTTTTATGTCAGCAAGGTGCTCAGAGATGCTGAAATCAGATACTCGAATGTCGAAAAGATAGCCTACGCCCTGTTGCTAGCAGTCCGGAAATTTAAAGTTTACCTGGAGGGTCATCAAGGAGTTGTAATGACAGATCAACCCTTAAAGAAGATACTACACAGACCGGAAACTTCAGGACGGATGTTGGCATGGTCCGTGGAAATCAGCCCTTATTGTCTGGAGTATCGACCTCGGACAACGATAAAATCTCAAGCGCTGGCTGACTTTATAGCGGAGTGCACATTTAACAAGGAGAAAGGAGAATCAGCCTCAAGCATGCCGAAGAAAGGGGAAAAGAGAGAACTTTCTCAAGAGTTTAGCTGGAAGTTATATGTGGATGGAGCATCAGGCGCTGAGGGCAGCGGCGCTGGGATAATGCTTAAGGGGCCGGAGGACTTCAAAGTGTGTTATGCCTTGCGACTAGAATTCAAAGCTTCTAATAACGTGGCTGAGTACGAAGCCCTGGTGAATGGGATGTTAGTAGCTTCAGAGATAGGGGTAACCAATCTCGAGGTAAATAGCGATTCTCAGCTAGTGATCAATCAAGTGATGGGAGTGTATCAGGCCAGGGACCCCATCATGCAAAGCTACCTTGATAAAGTAAAAGCTTTAGAAGCCGAGTTCACAAGTCGAGGAATCAACATCAAGTTTCAAAGAATACCTCGAGAAGAAAACGAGGAGGCAGACCTGCTGAGTCGGTTGTCCAAAGTAGAGCTAGAGCAGCTCCCCGATGACGTGTACATACAGCACGTTCATACCCCTGCTTTCGAAAAGGCTAGCACGGTACTGCAGGTAGAACTGAGCTCGAACTGGATGACCCCATATCTAAGGTACCTGGAGAAGGGCGAGCTCCCCGAGGATAAAGACGAAGCCAGAAAAACAGTAGCTCGAGCCGCCAACTATCAGGTAATAAGGGGAACCCTGTATAGAAAAGGGAAATCCAGCCCGTGGCTCCGATGTGTGAGTCCGGAAGAAGCCACAAAGGTCATGGAAGAGATTCACAAAGGTCTGTGTGGAGCCCACGAGGGAGCAGGGACATTAGCCAGCAAGATATTCAGGCAGGGATACTACTGGCCCACGGTCAAAAAAGAAGCAGAAGAGTTTGTCCGGAGATGTGACGTGTGCCAAAGATTTGCTAACGCCATTAGGACCCCTGCCACTCCTCAGGCAAGCATATCCAGCCCATGGCCTTTCTCACAATGGGGAATCGACATCCTGGGACCCTTCCCCAAGACTACGGGGCAGAGAAAATTTGTAGTGGTGGCTGTGGAATACTTCTCCAAATGGCCAGAGGCAGAAGCAATCGCCACCATCACTGCTCGCAAAATGATAGATTTCGTGTGGGGGCATATCATCTGCAGATTTGGCATACCCAGAGTGCTTATCTCAGACAACGGTAGACAATTTGACTGCAGCACTTTCAAAGCCTTCACGACGAACATAGGAATATGGCATAAGTTTTCCTCCGTAGCTCATCCCCAGACCAATGGTCAGACAGAAGTTACCAACAGAGCTATCCTCCAAGGATTAAAGAAACGGCTAGATGGAGCAAAGGAGAATTGGGCAGAAGAACTCAATAGCATCCTATGGGCACTTCGAACCACTCCCAGAGCACCCACCAAGGAAACTCCGTTTGCACTTGCCTACGGCACAGAGGCTGTAGTCCCAGTCGAATTGCAGGTGCCCACTCATCGGGTCCAATTCGTCAGTAAAGACACTAATGGGGACAAATTGAGAAGCAACCTGGATGCTCTGGAAGAAGTTAGAGAAGAAGCTCAAGTCCGGACTGCTGCTTATCAACAACGAGCAGCGAGATATTATAATCAAAAGGTCAGAGAAAGAAGCTTGAAGGTAGGCGACCTGACCTTAAGAAACCTAGAAGCTACGGGGAAAAGAGCAGCTGCAGGAAAATTAGCACCGACCTGGGAGGGACCTTTCAGAGTGACGAAAGTGGTCAAGCCAGGGGTATACCGAATAGAAGATATGCAAGGAAATCCTGAACCTCACGCTTGGAATATCCAGCATCTAAAGAGGTATTTTCCCTGAAATATTTTGTAAAGAAAAAACGTTGTATTCTTTAAATAGTACATTTGTTTACAACGTGTGACTGTCCTTGTGAATAATATTCCAAAAGAAGACCGGGATCCCCAAGATCTCCCAGGTAACCAAACAAAGACCGGGATCCCCAAGATCTCCCGGATAAAATAACAAAGACCGGGATCCCCAAGATCTCCCGGATAAAATAAAGAAGACCGGGATCCCCAAGATCTCCCGGGTAACCAAACAAAGACCGGGATCCCCAAGATCTCCCGGATAAAATAACAAAGACCGGGATCCCCTAGATCTCCCGGATAAAATAAAGAAGACCGGGATCCCCAAGATCTCCCGGGTAACCAAACAAAGACCGGGATCCCCAAGATCTCCCGGATAAAATAAAGAAGACCGGGATCCCCAAGATCTCCCGGGTAACCAAACAAAGACCGGGATCCCCAAGATCTCCCGGATAAAATAACAAAGACCGGGATCCCCTAGATCTCCCGGATAAAATAAAGAAGACCGGGATCCCCAAGATCTCCCGGGTAACCAAACAAAGACCGGGATCCCCAAGATCTCCCGGATAAAATAACAAAGACCGGGATCCCCAAGATCTCCCGGATAAAATAAAGAAGACCGGGATCCCCAAGATCTCCCGGGTAACCGAACAAAGACCAGGATCCCCAAGATCTCCCGGATAAAAAAGACCGGGATCCCCTAGAACTCCCGGAAAAAAGCGAGAGGCCGCCGGTGGGGCCCCAAGATCACCCCGGAGCAAAAAACAGACAGGATCTCGTAAGATCTCCTGCAAACAAAAATGGTCGGTGAAGGACTTAAGAGCCTCGCCAAAAAAAAAAAAAAAAAAAAAAAAAAAAAAAAAAAAAAAAAAAAAAAAAAAAAAAAAAAAAAAACTCAGGTTCCGACCTCGAGGAAAAGCTCAGGGCACCTCAGCAAGTAAACGACGACCTCAAAATAGAGGCTAAGTAGAAATAAGGAACCAAGAGTTACCAGTAAAAAACATGTTCCGACCTCATAAAGAGGCAGGGGACACGACGGCAAAAGGGTGCCGAACTCAAAATGCATGCTAATGATTAAAGGTTTAGCCGAGGCAGAAGGACGGGCTTCCAGCTCGGATAAACATATATCCTTAAAACCCAAAGGCATGAAGGCCAACGAAAAAACCAATATTCTCTTCATATCGAGACTAAACTCGTCTAAGGCATAAATAAAGAAGAAAAAAGCTACATCCAAAGCCCAAGTCAGTTTACCAATGAACTTGATCACACTGTTAGCTAAAAGCTAAAAGTCAATACAGCACTTATAAAAATACATTACAAGGCATATGAAAAATTAACAAAACATTACAATTCACCTCTCAGGCGAAGTAGGAGGATAGATACTCCTTAAAGGACTTGCATCAGTTAAAACTCCCTCGCCCACATTATCCCTATTTGCAGTGACATCTGCAGGAAGCTCAGTATCCCTTGGATCAGAGCTCTCAACATTAGCAGCAGGAGCAATCTCTGACCCAAGGTTGGGGTTCTCCTCCTCGGCAACAGGGTCATCATCCTCCGACCCAAGGACTTCCACGTCCTCTTCTTCCAGCTCGGCTTCATCCGAGGAAGACACAGTTGACCGGCCACCAACACGGCAATCTCCCCGGGGCATAGGGAAATCATCCTCTCCATACATTACCGGCTCGCCATCTGAATCTACCTCCCGCTTGCGAAGCTCTGACAACGGGATATCAGGAGCCTGCCTAGCTTCTCTTAAACCACGATTATAGCCGGATGAGTAAAAATGAAGGGCTTTATTAACAATAGCCCTCTTCATTTCAGCAGAAGCTAAATATTTATCAAGATGCGCTTCACAGGCCTCAGCTACAAACTCCTTAAACTCAGAAGAGTCCTTGTAGCTCTGAACAGCCAACTCACCGGCCTGAATGATCTTCTCCTTCAGCTCATCAGACTCCTGATACTCCGCTATGCATTGCTCACGTACCAGCTGAGCTTTGCATTCCAAAGCCCTGACTTCCTGGTTAAGTTGATCATGACGAAGTTTGAATTCTTCAGCCGAAGAAGCCAGATCTCTGATACGGTCAGAACTTGCACTCAACTCCTGCTCGAGGACCTGCACCCGAGCTAGGGCTGCCTCTTTCTGAGTTTTCTCCTCCTTCATATGAGCTTGAAGTCCATCAAAATCTGCCTTTAAGGCATCATACAGGCGCTGGACCTCCGCTTTTTGGCCCAAAGCCTCATTCCTCTCCTGAAGGGCATTCGCCATAGAGGACAATTGCTCCGAAACTCCTTTGCAGCGAGCCTCCAAGGCAGTTGCCCTCTCATCCGACTCTTGGAGAACTTTGCAAGTCCGAGACAGCTCATTTTCTAAAGACAAGGTATGCTTCGCTGTACCAGCTATTTCCTCCTCAGCCTTTTTAAGGGCCACCAATGCAGAGTTCAACTCCGCCTGGAGGGTCTGGATTTGTTCTCGAGCAGCAGCCAGATTCCCTCTTGCATCATTAGTTGCAGATATGTTCTCCTCCTGACGCGCCTCCTCAATCCGGCGGACTACAGACTCCCGGAAGGAACGATCACGGATATCCACCTCCGTGACAAGACCCGTCATCTAGCACAGGAGAACAACAGTCAAGAAAACAAAACAGAACAAACTGAAAAGACAGGAAAAAATGACTTACCATCAGTAACATCTCCCTGATTGTGTTCCCGAGCTCTTCGCGAGACCGAGATCGGAAAGACACCTGTTCCTCAGTAGAACTGGCTAAGAGACCAGTCAGGGCGAGAAGACGGGGATCCGAAGCTTGTGTAACCCCGCCGAACATCTGCACTCTGAGAAGGTCAGCAACAGCACTGGCTGGAGACTCAGAGGTAATGTCCGACGCTTTCAAAACGTTGCCAGAGGAAGGTAACGGAAGCTCGGCAGCAGCATTTTTTCCTTTCCCAATGGAAAGAAGAGCCGGGGCAGACCCTGTAGTAGCCCTGGATTTCTTCCTAGCTGGAGATGGGACAGACGTTCTATGAGAAGCTGGGCGCTTTTCCCCGGTCTTTGCTGAAACGCCCTCAGAACCCCCAGGTTCAGTCCTCACAGGGGCAGGGGCATCTTGGGTAAGATCCTCTGGAGTTCGGTCCTCTATAAGGACAATCTCCAACCCCGTCCCGGAGGCCTCCTTGTCTTTACCCCCAGATACCTTCTCAGGAGAGTGGGCAGTACCCTGCTCCACCTGCTCGACAGCAGAAGTCTGCTCCGTAATAACCAAGGAAGCCTCTCCCACGGCCTCTGAGGAGGCTGGAGCAGACCTAGACCCTTCAGCAGACTCCAAAGTTGAGCTCGGTCCGCCACGGCCAGATGGCCTGGATGACTTGGAGCTGCGAGAGCTCGGCTTTGCAACTTGAGAGGGCACTCTGGCTGGAGATCGGCTAACCTTCTTGGAGGAAGTCGCTTGAACCACTTCCATAGCAGCTTCCGATACCGAACGACCAGCTGAAAAGGCGTCATAGATTGCATGAATATTGTCCCGAGATAGGACAAAGTTCTTGGGAAACTTGATCTCGTCCATTTTTACTTCCGAAGCTGCAAAAATGCGAAATCATGAAAGTTAGCATACATCCCAATATTACAAGCAAAGTAGAAACCACATAACTGGACAAAGCGCTATACCCATAGACCGGACGTCCCTACGGTTGGACACGTACGAACACTTCTCGACATCATACTTCCTATCAACGGAAGTCAGTCGAAGCAACCCTACTTGTTCAACAATACTCAAGTTGGGCAGGTCGTTGGAGCCCGGATAAATCTCTCCCCAACGTAGGTCTACCTCCCACGACCGGTCAGTCCCTAATTTTAGCTCGGCTACGAGGAAATTCTCTACCCACCCCTTTATGGAATCCTTGTAGCCCGTAAGAAGAGATAATCCCCTACGAGGGGAAAAATAGTAGAAGTTCTGGACCGCCTTTACAAGGCGGAAAAAGGTCACGAACAGACAGGCCGTAGGTGCAAAACCCCAACCCAGGCAAACAGACTCGAAACAAGACATGAACAAAATGGAGTTTGGGGATAACATTCGAGGAGTTACCCCAAAATAATCAAAAACCTCAACAAAGAAAGGAGTAAAAGGCAAGGGTAGGCCAAACTCTTTCTGCTTCAAGAAAAATACTATGCTACGGTACTCTTGAGGATCCACCAAACCCGGAGGAGGAGGATAAGGCAGGACTATCCTCTCATTTGGGTAAGGTGCTCGAATCAGATACAGAGGAGTATCCAGAAACCTCCGAGAAAGGTATTTAGTTATGTTGGCAGGCGTAATGTGGGACTCAAGGTTAACAACATCAGGGTGTTCCGAAATCGCCATAAAAGAACAAGGAAGCGTACCTGAGAATGAAATAAGGTAAAAACGCAGAAGGAATGGCAGAAAGACAGAGAGCAGAAAGGAGTTGTTTTCCTCAGCAGCCAGAAGGAATTCGAAATGACAGCCAAATAATGAAACAGCACTTTAATCTGTATAGTTTTGTCTTGAAGCGGCGCGATCATTGATTACCCTCGAAATTTACCCTCCCGACGGTTGGCTAACCGGTGGGAAGGTAAAGGGGGCAAAAAGAGGGGCAAAAGGATGACCGCTGGGCTTCTCTGCACACAACAGGGGCCAAGCCCATCATAATGGCCCAGCGCTCAAGGGCCCACGCGCCGCATAAGAAGCCCAACTCGTCAGTCAAAGTAACTTAGCCCACAAAGATTTACCTCTTTATCAATAAAGGGGATAAAAGGGGCAAGTTGTGAAGAGACCCAACAGTACAAGCAAACAGGAGCACAATCCAGGTCAGACTTGCTTATTATTAGTTCCGACGCGATTGTTATAAATACTGAGAAACCGGGGCGTTAAGGACACCTCGGAGTCATACAGAGCTAAAGGCTCAGAGTTCAACTTAAAAGCAGAGCTCACAGCTCGGTATTCTAGCTCGAAAAAGGAAAAATCGAAAGCAGAAGCTCACGACCAAGTATTTTGGCTCGGAAAAATAGGGCTCGTAGACCGGATAATACAGCTCGGAGGAGCTAACCGACCTCCCAGTCAGTTATATCTTAAGGTCGAGCTCGTAGGTCGGACAGCATATCTCGGGGAGCAAGTCGACCTCCCAATAAGTTGGGTCGGTCCGGAGGACGGTTTGTCGACTAAAAGCGGGAGTTCCTAAGTATTATTTTAGCTCGGAAGAAATAAAGTTCAGTTAGTTAGAACTACAAAGAAGACAGTACCAGTACTTCATCCAAAACAAAGAAAGAAACAAGCTCAAGTATGAACGAAACATAGGAATTTCATTAAAAGAAAAGTACATTACAGAATGGAAGACTATCCTTTAAGAATTTACATATCCGAACCTACATTACAGAATGGAAGACTATTCTTAATGGATTTACATGTCCGGGTACTTCGTCATCTACGATTACATCATCTTAACCGATCTCAGCACTCAAGTCTTCAGTCCGGAGGATACTCCAGCTCGATATGTGAGTTCGGCAGAAAAGCCAGGATCTGTCTCGACACTATAGGGAAACTCCTGACGTTGATTCACGGAAAACATTTCATCCATAGGTCGGCATTCGGTTGCCCAAATGCGATGCAGAAGGCGCGGTGGACCTTGGTTCCGCATAATACTGGTACTTCCCACCAAGGCCACGCAGGATATAGGTATTGAACATTTTTCACTGTTCCATCATAGATAGACATTCTGAAGGACAATGGAACAAGTGGATGTTGCAAACCTACACCCGAATGTGAGGCTTGATACAACCATGCACATTCAGGGAAATCAGCGAAACATTCTGAAGAGCAATGGAACAAGTTAGAACCCTCAACGTCTTGAAACATATATGGAGCCAGCACCCTCTCAGGAGCCCGAACAAAAAGAGGAGGAGGCCGGCCAGACGACCTGGGTGAAACCGTTTCAGCAACTTGCCGAACAGCCTCACCCAGCGACTGTCCTAGCAGCAGAACCTCCAAAGCCTCGTTCAGACCCCCTGAAGGTAACCTTAAATCTTTAAAATTTTTGAACTGACCCATTTTTTATCTCAGGCACTGCAAAAAGTTCAAAAACAGGTACAAGTCAGAACAAATCCTTATCAGAGAAAAACAAAATAACACGAAGACTCAGGATTACCTCCAGCCACTTAAAGAAAGCGTCAGATGGATCCTCAACAGATGAAACAGGATGATCTCGCCGAAAGAAGGGAGCAGACAGAAAATTGCAACGAGGGCAACCCTTATACCAACAAAGAGTTTGAAAACGAAGAAAAACTGGCGTTGATATATACTCAAAGTCTGAGGCCTAAGCACAAAATAGAGTTATACTAGACTCTAAGCTAGCCAGGCCAGACGTTCCTCGGAAAGGAAAGAAAGGACAAGCCCAGATAATGATGACAGAAAAGCAGAAACCACGAAGAACAGAAAGAGTAGAGAAAAGCCAGAAATGGAAAAGGCAGATGAGACGCGAAGACTGCGCAACGCCAGAAAGATGAAAGGATTTTATGGAGGCATCTGAACACGAACAGACACGGTATTAATGGTTTTTGATATTCACCCCCTCGACAGTCGGAGCAATAACTGCCGAGAAGGTGAAGGGGCAATTGATAACCGCTGGATTTCTTAACCCCGAACCAGGGCCTCGACCATAGCCAAAAGCCCATCAAGCAGAGGCCCACATACACACGTGAGACAAGCCTGACCCGTATGCCTTCAAAGGCCGGGCTCACCCATCTCCTTCATTCAGGCCGGCCCAACCCGCGTCAAGCAAGCCCTCTCCTCTTGGGCTCAGCATCCGGTCCGACTCTCAGCCCAGCCCAGTGTCAGACCCAACTCAGACAGCCTGGCAGATCCATACGGATGTACGCATGGGGAGAATCAGAAGCCGTTACGCATGGAGCAGGCGGCTGATACCCTCGTACACCCAAATCCGCATGCCAGAGACGCGTGTCCCAATCACAGAGAGGCCTTTACACGTCACCATGAGCCAAGCAGAAAAGATAAAAGGGGAGCACCGTCCCCAGGCAAAGGGGGAGGTGAGAAGAGGAGTCTGAGAAAGTTGTATCAACCATTGTCTTGTAATACAAAACCCTTGTAAAACCCTATTCCATTGGATCTCAGATCATCAGTGTCGATATTGAGATGACATCTATACAATCACTTTTTTGGCTATAATGAGATCGTGAATGTCGAGATTTTATTATCTCTTTTTTTTTAGTGATGATTGAGAGCTCATTTTGTTATTAGGTGTGTTTAGGTTATCGCTACTTTCTGGAGCTTTTGAACTTATGGTTTGTGTTTGTTTAAGGGATTGAAGGTGGTAGGATTGAGGATCATCTTTTGGTTCTCAGTAATCATAGTACTGGACTGGTAATAAAGGTGATGGAGATAGAAGAGGGAACGACACTAGCTGCCTTGATAGGTAGGTGGGCTTTTTTGAGTTTTTAGATTATGTTTATTATTGTTGACCTATAAACTTATTAGTTGTAACGCTGCTGAATGGAAGCCCTTCTGACTTTAATATAATCAAGTACTTGCACGTATAAAAAATACATAAAAACTTTGCATTTATTAATAAAACTGTATGCAGATCTTAATATATATATATATTTATCAAAAGTATCCGTACAAGTGAGCGATGGTTTTAAAATTTTTATAAAAAGAAAAGAAAAGAAAAGGAAAGAAAAGAAAAGAAAAGAAAAAGAGGTGAAATGGCGGTGGTGTTCGGGTGAGGGGGTCACGTCAAACATGTATGGAAACATGTATTTACACAATAAAAACTTATATTGTTTCCTTTGTTGGAGCCAAGATTCCTAGTCAGATAATAAGTATGGCAATGGCAATAGAGACTTTTCAAAGTGAATACAAAAAAATATGGACCATATATGCCTAATGTCATTGTAGGAGAGCAAGCACGCACGTAGGCCCATGGCTGTCGTATCCACAACTCACTCAATCTCACGGCCTTTTGCATATATTTAAGCTCATTTTTCATTTTTTTTAATTTTTAGAGTATTTAAAAAAATTAATTAATAAAAAATATTTTTTTAGCAAAAAAATTAATTCATTTTTATGGCTAATATTTATTATTATTTAATAATACCCTCTATATATATATATAAACACGCTAAAGAGTAATCCTTGTTTACAGTTCATACAATATAAATGCAAAATATAAATATATGAATCGTTGATATAAAAATCAATTAAATCTATAGTGCACTCAATCTAAATAATTAGTTTTACTAAGCATTTAATTGCATGAAATACAAAGCCCACACCCCTACCACGCATTAGCTGCTATTACCATTTACAAATACCCATGCAAGTTGCATGAATCGAATTTCACTATTATTTTTCTGTACCCCCATTAGAATTAATTCATTTTGTTATATATATATATAAATATATTTTCGAATTACACAGTTATTGCTTTGGTCTTCGTTGTCATCATTCTTATTAAAAAAATATTATTTAATCACTTTATTAATTTTAATTATTAAGTATTTAATCAATATATTATAAAAAATTTAAAAAAAAATTAATAATTACTTTTTTCAAAATATTATTTTAACTTATTTTTAATATTTAATAGATAAAATTATTGATAATTAATTAATAAAATTTTTAAAATTTTGTAAACGAATTAAGGTATTTTTCAAAATTTAAAAATTAATTTATGAGTTTATGAATAAAAAAAGAGAGCTTTAAGCCCATTGCGAGTTAAAATCTAACTCGTTTCAGCCCAAATAAAAAGGAACCGAAGAAGAATGGGCCCAATAAGGATTGATATGGGTTTCAGTTTAAGGTCGAATGGGCCTTATAATTAAAAATTTTCAGGCATGAAGAAAAACCACGGGCTAAAAATGTGGGTCGTTGGAAGTCTGAAGCCGCACTTTTTCTCGAGAAAGAATCAAAGCAAATTCCAGAAAAGTAAATTTCTCGAGGAAGGGGTTTTTAAAAAACCCCAATCTGAAAGAACAGACGATCAGGGTAACAATGGAAGAAGAACGAGCGAAGCCAGTGTGCGCGCAAGAGGCTCTAGATCTGCTCAACTGCGTAGCCCAATCGCCATACGATCAAGAGAAATGTGTCCTTTTGTTGCAAGCATTGAGAGAATGCGTGCTCAATAAGGTCTCCATATCTCCTGTTTTTAATTGCTTTCGTTCTTTGTTTCTATTTAGGTTTTTGTATTATAGGTTCTGGAATCCGGCTGTATTTGTTCATTGAGGTTTGTTGTGGATTGTATGGAAAGCATGAAACTGATTTTTCTGATAGGAGAGAATAGCAATGGCATTTGGCATTTATCATTTTCTACTGTATTATTGATGAGACGTTTGAAACTGAATTAGGCCAAGTTTTGCAGGAAATTTTTGATGTTAGCATTGCAGTTTTTGGGTCTTTTTCCTTTTGTTTTAGATTGTTGGATCAATATTCTAAGAGACCTGTTTTCTTTCTTGCTACTCTAGTGCTCCACTTCTACTCTTAAGTTTTTCTTCTTAAATCTGAAACACAAATGGGTATTGGTTATGCGAGAGCGCTTAACTTGTGCTAAGATGGTCTGTTGATTCCTCTTTTTGCTTAATCTTGCCTTCTTTGGAATTTTTTTCCTTTGTTTTGTCTAATTAGAATCCTCATTCTTAGGCATCTTAGACAATTCAAGTAATCTCCAGTCCACCTGTGTTGTTATGCCCATTGGTAACAGAAAAGTGAAAATTCAAGAGATTTTGATTTTTGCATTCCTCACACTAAACATGAAGGTTTCTTTCAAAATAATGCTCATTTCCATTAAATGTTGAACCTAATTCTCATTTTGAATTGAGTTGTCACTATGAAGAAAAACATGCAATTGACAAAATATTGCAATGTCTTTTGCCTGACTTTATCTAGCCAATTCCCTTATTTTATGTCTTGATATGGTTGGATATTGCTCATATGGGCGTATACACATCTGTGTTAAACTCTCATGCTTCCTCCTTTTTGCAGTTTCAAAACTGATCTAAATGTTTTATTTTGTTTTATTTTGTCCGCAGAAAGTGAAGAAGTTCTCTCTAGCCGATCAGGATCAGCAGGAAGGAAATCCAGTTGTGAAGGAAGCTTGATAAGTATTCTACACAATTAGGATTTTTTTTTTTTCAATATTTCTCGAGGCCTGATATAATTATACCCTTTGTTAAGGGTACCAGTTGTTACTTGCATTCTATTAGAAAAAAACTTTTCAAAGTTGTAAAAGAAGTTAATCTCATTTGTTCTTTAATGGGAACTTAATTGAAAAGTTAGCAAGTAGGCTGAGTTCCTTCAGATATTTTTTTCTGTCTTGTATTGGCTTGAGCATTGTGTTAAATAGAAGTCCCTTCCTGGGAAGAGGAGACAACATATAAATAGGTAGCAATAAAATTACGTGTTTCTTAATGGGAAAATTACAATTTTAGTCTTTGTGTTAAGGAGAAATTCACTAGTTAGTTATTTGGTTTTGAAAAATACTTCAAAATATTCTTGACCTTTTAAAAAGTTATTGATCAGTTTTTCTTTTATTTTAGCTATTTTAGCTATTAAGTATTGTTAGAAGTTTAAAATAATCTTAATATGAAAAAACTAATTAGTAAACATGTTTATAAAATTGAGTGATTAACTAATAAAATTTTTCATTCACATGAATTAGATAATAGAATATTTAATGTCTATGAGTTAGATAATAAAATATTTAATGTCTAAATTTAATGGAATGGTTGATTGGTAAATTTTTTAATATTTTAAAAATATTTTAATATATTTTTTTGTGTTTAACTCTGACTACTTAACCAAATATCAGGATCTGTTTTTATATCAACGATTTACAGTGTCCTTGATGTCAAATCGTTTTGGTAAGATGCCCTACTGGTTTTGCTTGAAAGGGGAAGAGTGCAAGCATAGGTACCAAGGAATGCATTTGATATATTTCTACGCAATCAGCAATCCTCCATAAAATAAATCTAAGTCATTCTAGAATAATCATTCACAAAAATGATAAAATATCTGAATTCAGTTTTAGATCCAACTAGACATGGGCCTCAAACATCTGAATGAACTAATTCAAAAGCAGATTCAGCTTGTTTATTGACTTAGGACTTAAAAGATTTGATGATATTTTGCAAAACGACACCGACTCACATTTCAATAAAGATATCTCATAAAATTGAGGGCATAGTTTCTTCAAAACTGGTAAAGAAGGGTGTCCCAACCGACAATGTGCTTCAAACGGAGACACGACATTGGAGCAGCCAACAGACTGAGGCACCCATGCATACAAACTGTAGAGACCCCCATATACATGTTCTTTACCAATAATCTGTTTCGTCACAAGATTCTAACTGAGATAATGATCAAGAAAAAAGGAAACACAACAATTTAGGTATTTGGTAAGTTTATTCACAGAGATTAAATTAAAGGCAAGATTAGGTAAATTTAGCACAGATAATAGAGTAATAGAAGGAGTAGGTTTAACAGTCCCAGAACTTTCAATATTATAGGTTGACCAATCGGCTATAATAACAAAAGAAGGTGTTTTATGAGATCGAAAACTAATAAAAATATGAGGATTAACTGTCATGTGATCCATGGCACCAGAATCAATGACCCATTTATATGAAGAGAAAATAAGACACTTTTACCTATCTCAGTCGCTACTAAAGACGTTGGAATAATTTTAATAATATGAGTCTTACTGTCAGAAACCATTTCAACCAAAACCATATACTCCTGTACCTTCAAACGAATTAAAAGAAGATAACAAAACCTAACCAAGTGAACAATATCAAAAAACGCCTCCACCCAATACCCAAACGGCAAACAAACCACAGATCTGGCAAGGGAGCTGCAAGGCGACTTCGACATCCTTCCTAGCTGGACGGCGAGAAACAAATATTATCCTAGATGGTAACACAAAAAAATATGAGTTTTAAATCTCCAAAAATTTAAAACTTGACGGGAAAAAAAAATTAAATCTCTATAGGAATGGATATGATATTACGTAATAAGATAAAAAATAATTGAATAATTTTAATTTATTTTTCCATTGAAACAAGTGGATATATGTACGGATTACAAGTTCTTCTTGAGATTTTGCTTTCTAGTTCTGTCAGTAAATGCTTTTTTCATTTTCTAATCATAACCCTTGCTAGCTTATTTGCAGCATTTTTTGCCCTTTTCTTCTAAAGAAAGAAAGCAATTTGATTGACACCTGGGGAGTGTGTTTGAGATGAAAAAATCATCCGCTCTGAATCTTTGGACTTTCTCCGGGAAGGAAGTTGGTTTGATTTTTTTTTTTTATTATAATCCATGCCTACGTGGACAGTGCAATGGCAAATTTTATTTGTGTGATTGTGATTTACAAGAACATCCTTGAGCGTTAACGTCATTAATAAGTGTATTCTTAAAGTTTTTGAACTTATTGAAATATTTTTAAATTAATTTAATCACTTTAATTCTTTCATTTTTTTTAAATATGTTTCTTCAGTTTTCGTTTATTAAATTTTAAATAGCAATTAAATAGGGAGATTTGCTATGTAATCTTTAGATTTTGTCAGTTTTTAGAAATATATTAAAATATTTTTACATAATTAAACGGTTAAAGCGTTCCGTCCTCTATTAAAAACAAAAGAATAAAAGAGAGAATATTTTAAAATCTCAATTTTGATCTCATCAATCTCAATTAAAGAGAGATTTGAAGACTATAATCTCTTTCATTCTTATTTTGAAGCCACAATACTCTTTTTGTTCTTCTCTTTCTATCTTCAAGTAAGACCACATATTCTAATTGAAGTCGTTCTTTTTCTCCTTATTTTCTTCTAACTAGAGGTTCATCTCTATGATCCTTCTCGGCTTCTCCTCTTCTTCTTCTCAATCGCCTGGGTTCTCAATATCCACCAGTTATTACACAACCGCCACAGATTCCTACTGAAGTTGTTTTCCTTCTTATTCTTTTCTTTCTCAGCTTCTCTTCTTCTTCTTCTTCTCAATCGACTAGGTCTCCAATCTTCATCAATTATTACATAACCACCACAGATTTTATCTGAAGTTGCCATCCTTCTTGTTCTTTTTCCCCTTTCTTTCTTCCAACTGGAGGTTTATCTCTATGATTCTTCTTGGCTTCTCCTCTTCCTCTTCTTCTTCTCAATCGACTGGGTCCCCAATCTCTGCCTATATTACACAACCACCAAAGTTGAAGATTTGTGAGTATTTTTTGTTGCATTAGTCTCTCTCGAGTCCCTACCAATCATCTCTTCTTGGCTTAGTGCTCTCATTACCATTGCATGTTGCAATTTCGTCCAAACAAGGGAGAGATTCAACCGCGTTCATTCCAACCTAATATATATTGCCTCTATCTATTTTCTTACCGCTCAATCAGTAGAATTTATAGGATTTCATTTTGTAATTTTTATTTGACTAATTTTTGGTAAATTTTACAATTGAATTGGGTTATTTTTAAGGTTGAAATGTTAGTTTTGTGTTGAAATATGCAATTGAAATGTTGGGAGATTTTGTATTTGAATTATATTATTTTATGAGATTGAAATGTTAAAAATTTGTATTTAGGTTTGATTAAATTTGTGATTGAATTTTTTTATTGGAATTGAATTGTGTTATTTTGTTTGAAATTTGCAATTTTTGTTTGTGTTTGTTATTTTAAGGGAAAGATGCCAGCATCAAGGGAAAGAAATGGATTCTCTCTCTACAATGCCATTTTCACAACAAATTTTTAGAAAAAATAAACTTAATTTCCTAATTGTTAGCAAATCATCCTTATCATAGTGTTCTTTTGCATTACACTTCTTTTTTTTCTTCATTATCACTTTTTTTTTTCTTTTCTTTTTCCTTTTAAAAATTGTATTGAAATAAAAAAAGACAATTAAAAGAAGCCCTTAGTAAAAAGGCAAATTAGTCTTTTGTATCTATTTTTAACAGATAATGAGATTAAATTGGATAAAAAGACTATATAGTTAGCATATATAAAAGTGGAGGACTTTTTTTTTTTTTTTAGAAAAAGAGGGATAGAGCCCTTATTTTATTAATCTAGGCTATGAAAGCCCCAACCTATCAGCATCCAGTAAAAATTTAATAGTAACAGGAGGCCATTGATGAATTTTCAAATTAAAATCATCACCAATGGTTAAACTAGTCAAACGATCCGCTACCGCATTTGCTTCCCTGTAAATTTTTACCATCTTGACTTCCAAGCTTCTATTGATAAGATCACGACAATTCCTCACCAAATTAGCAACTCTAAAAACTCCTGCACCTCTACCTGCAAGTAAATCTAACGCGAGTTGAGAATCTGTTTGAACTTCAATCTTCTTCCACCCTGAATCCCATGCTAATACTAAAGCATAATATATTCCCCATAGCTCAGCTTCCATTGCTCCACAATTGCCCAAAAACCGTTGAAAGCCCAAAAGCCATCTACCTTCATTGTTTCGAAAACAACCTGCACAACTTGCCCTTCTTGCTGACAACAATGCACTACCATCGGAATTCACTACCACCCAGCCTGTGTCTGGCGGCTTCCACCCAACATACTTCAAAGACCGGCCTCTCGGTCCAGACCCAGCCTGCATCGAAAACCTCCATGCATGAACATATTCTTTTGCTCGAAGCTGAATAAAGGACGCATCAATAGTATCCTGGTCATTATTCTCATTAAAAACCAACAAGTTTCTTCGCTTCCATAACCACCAAACAGCCGAACTAAAAAGCACATCCCATGGTATTCCATTAGCCAATAATCCTACTTTTTCTATATTAGCAGATAGCCATAAAGGCACATTCAAAATATCAAAAAATGGAGAAACGAAATTGGTAGGTAAAAGGGAATTCCAAATTTGTTTCACATGTTGGCAATCTCGTAGAGCATGCAAAACAGATTCACTTGCAACTCCACAAAGAGGACATAAATCATAATCAATAAATTCTCGCTTTCGGCGTTGAACATTAACCATGATTTTCTCATGTGCCACTTCCCACAAAAACACTTGAATTCGCTGTGGCACCCTAACCTTCCACAGCCCTTGCCAATCCATATTAGATCTTGACACTTCTGAATAAAACGTATCAAACCCTGACTTAACTGTATATAAGCCAGAAGAAGAATGCTTCCACGCAAAACCATCCAAACACGACATATCATCAACTAAAGTAATTGATTGGAAATATAAAAGGACATCAGTAGGAAGAAGAGAATTTAAAATGTCCCAATTCCAGCCTACATTAGGAACCCAGAAATATCAAACACAAACCTGCATATTCAACTCAATCAACGGTTTAAGTGCAAAATTTCAAAGAGGCCCAACCGGAAGCCAATCATCCAGCCAAAATCTAGTGTGCATCCCATTATTCACATCTACAACTATCCCTTTTCGAAGTAGCTCCAAACCATAACAAAAAGATTTCCAATTGACTGAACCATTAGCTCGCTTAGCGACTTCCCAATGAACAAAACGCGACTCATATTTATTGAAAAGGCACCTAACCCACAAAGCTTGCGGATTCTTGTAAGCTCGCCAACACAACTTCCCTAATAGAGCCTGATTCATTTGTCGCATATTTCTGATGCCAAGACCACCTAACCGCTTCAGCAAGGACATTTGATCAAGCATAATTTAGCCACATTTTTATTATATTTATTACTGTTTATTTACACATTTTTCTAGCTTAATTTGTGTTTTTATCATGTTTTTGCAGAAAAGGAAGAAATTGAAAAGTTGGAGAAAAAGTGAAGAAAAAGCTGGAAAAGTGATTGGGTCTGAGTGATTTGGCCAAATCACTCGCAGGAACTGGCCAAATCACTCGCAGGAACTGGCCAAATCACTCGCAAAGACAGAGACAGAAACTGGACTGAATCCCAGAAAGCGATTGGGGCAGATTGGGCAAGTGATTTGCCCAAATCACTCGCAGAAACTGCCCAAATCACCTTGACAGCAGAAGTTGACAGCAGAGCGGGAAAAGTGCAGAAATTAGAAATTCGAATTATCAGAAGTCCAAATCCAACTCAATCACTACCAACATAATTCCAGGAGCCACGAGACAATTTCTCACCTAAGGAATTCCTTTTACAATTAAAATCCACATCCAAAGAGGAATCAAAGACCAAGTCAAGAAGGGATTTCAAAACCCTAGATGGATGAGATTCTCCAACTATAAAAGAGCAACCTCCAAACCAGCAAAGGGAGATCTCTTTCAGCATCTGCCATCCTCGGAAATTCTCCAGCAACACAGCAGAAACTTTCCTTCTTTCTTTTCTTCTTTATTTTTGTATTTTAGTCACCATGAGTGGCTAAATTCATTATTTTCTAGTTGAAGTTGAGAATATTCAGATTAGTGATGAATTGGGAGGTTTAATACTCCATTGTTGAACTCTTGCTTGTTTCAATATTTATGCAATCTGATCTTTTCCATAATTATTACTTTGCTTTTAGAATCAATAAGGGCCCATTGCTTTTAAATTGCTTAAAGTGATAAATTGTTTGAATGATTTAGGTCTGTAATTGCTTAAATTGTTTGAACATAAATATAATCAGTTGCATAACCTAGCCTTGACCACGCGGTTGGCAAGGATAGAATTGGGTTTCTCTAAGTCTTAATGCGATCAACGGTTGTTCGATGCTAAATGCCCCAAGGACGTTCCTTGGCAACTTGTTGATCAGTGTTTGATTAGCGAACGTTTCCTAATAGAACTAGAACTAAGGAGGAATTTGGATTGTGAGAAGCGTCTTCCACAACCAAAACTGATTTATTGAAATCAAATAGGAGTCTTTAATAATCAATGATCAATTCTGAACAAACTGAATTAGGCTCACACTTCAGCTAGAATCTCTTTCCCATTGATATTCTCACTTATTTAAATTATTCTTCTCTTTTGCTTTTAGCTTTTAACTCATCAAAATAAACCCCCCTCTTTTACTTATTTGTTATTACTTGCCTTAGTCATTATTAGGAAGATACTTGGTGTCAATTCCCTGTGGTTCGACCCTATTGCCACTATCTGCAAATTTATTTGTTGATTGATAATAGGTTATTTTTGACGGCTTCGACAACCGCCTATCAACATTGTATCCCAATTAATCAGATGTACAGTTAGCTTCATATCCTTCCCATGCCAAATAAAGTTCCTGCATATTTTCTCTATTTCATTGCAAAGCGATACCGGTAAAAGAGCACTCTGCATCACAAAAACAGGAATAACATTAAGAACAGATTGAACTAACGTTAGTCGTCCAGCTTTTGATAGAGCTCTTGCCTTCCAGCCATCAAGTCTGCCTCTCATTTTATCCAAAATACTACTATATGTCGAGACTGAAATCCTCCCATGAATAGATGGTACACCCAAGTATTTTCCCAAATCAGCAGTCAAAGGAATACCTGACCTTGAAGACAAAAGTGACGCCAAATCACTATCAACAAAAGGTGACAAATAAAGAGAAGACTTAGCTAAATTCACTTTCTGCCCGGAAGCCTTAGCAAAGTCATCCAAACATGATAAAATCAAATCCAACTGTTCCACAGAAGCTTCTGCGAACAAAACCATATCATCCGCGAACATAAGATGAGAAATCATCGGACCATTACTCGAGATAGGAATCGGTTTCCATCTGCCTTGACGAACAAGCTGTTTAAACATTCTCGAAAGTTGTTCAATACACATAACAAAAAGATATGAAGACATTGGATCGCCTTGTCGCACACCACGAGTCGGTTTAAAAGATTCTAACTTCTCACCATTCCATAACACTGACATAGAAGATGTTCTAACACAATTCATAATATTAGAAATCCAAGCATCGGAAAAGTGGTAAGAACCCAGCACCCACTGAATAAAATCCCAATCTAGTCTATCATAAGCCTTTTCAAGGTCAATTTTAATCGCCATAAAACCCCCTGATCGCTTAGACGTTCTCATAGTGTGCAAAACTTCTTGAAACACCACAATGTTATCAATAATTTATCGGCCAGGAACGAAGCTACTTTGTTCCAATCCAATGAGAGAGCTCAAAACATCTTTCAATCTGTTAATCAACACTTTTGTAACAAGCTTATAAATCACGTTACATAAGCTAATTGGTCTAAACTGAGAAATAAATTCTGGACAAGCAATTTTAGGAATAAGAGTCAGCACCGTTTCATTAACTTCCTCTGGAAACTCCCTCCCACCCAAGACCTCAATAATAAACGCTGAAACCTGTGAACCTACCGCAGACCAAGATTTCTGAAAGAAAACTGCTTGTAGACCATCGGGTCCTAGAGCCTTGTAAGGAGACATAAGGCGCAAAGCATCATATACTTCATCATGAGAAAAAGGACGATCCAGAAGCAACCGTTGAGAAGAAGAAAGAGCAGGCCCATCAGGTCTAACAAAATGGCTGCAGTCAACCGCCAAATCTTTCGAATATAGCTCCTGATAGTAACCGCTAGCAAGCTCTTTAAGTTGACTAGAATCTTCAATCCACACATTGTTCCCATTTCTCAGCCTGAGAATTTGCTGCTTCTTGCGTTTAATCACGGTAAAAAGATGATAAAACCTTGTATTTCTCTCACCAGAAACAATCCATTCCTCCCTAGATTGTTGAAACCAGTATAATTATTCCTGCTTCAAAACATCTTCAAGTTGTCATCTCAGATTAAATTCCAGCTTCACTAAACCTCTCGTTCGTCGGATAGCTAAGCTTTTTTGAATACCATCAATTCGACGGATCAACCTCTGCTTATTATGAAAAATATTCCCAAACTTAGATCGGTTCCATTGGCTTAATGAGTCTTTGGTTGATTTCAAATTATCAAATAAAGAAGTATTTTGCTTCCAACCACGGGAAACAACATCAACAAAATCTTTGTGAGCTGTCCAAGCCGCTTGAAAATGAAAACGACGAACAGAAGAATTTGTAACTCCAAAGCAATTCATAAAAATAGGACAATGATCAGAATGCAACTTTGGAGCATGAATAACAGTAGCTCTAGAAAATGTCATGCGCCAAATCTCAGTACACAAGCAACGGTCTAATCGAGCAGCTTTATAAGAAGAATTAATACCACCCTTACTCCAAGTAAAAGGGGTACCTTCAAAACCCAAATCAATAAGTGAGTTATCAAAAATCCATTGCCGAAAATCACTAGCCCCAATACTGTGAACATTAACATAGCCGGTTTGTTCATTCTCGCTTGTAAAAGAATTGAAATCTCCCAACAGTAACCAACTATTCTCACTTCCATTGAAACCCAGAACCGAATGCCACAAACGTCTTCGTAAACAAATGTCAGGGCTGGCATACACAAAACTCACTAACCACGAGTCCCCATTATCAAGTAACACATTGCATGTAATAAATTGCGGATCTGTCGACACAAGCGTTAACTTAAAAAATATTTTTGACCATAAAATCCAGATGCCTCCACTGAAACCAAAAGTCTCGACACGAACCCAATTATCATAACCTAGCTGTTTACAAACATTATCAGCTGAATGGCCAGAAATTCGAGGCTCAACCAAACAAAAAATCTGAGGCTTATAGATACGATTGTATTCCTTAAAAGCTCTCAGAAAATTAGAAGAAGCAGCACCCTGACAATTCCAAACTCCAATAATCATTAAAAATAAGAGAGAAAAGAAAGCCATGAGGATGACTGAACCTATAATAGAATGAAAAATCTAGTAAGACCCCTCATTAGAAGGCATCTTACCAATTAAACCACTATTCTGAAATTCATTCAAGGAAGTCTGAGCAACAATTATCATCGCATCATCGTCAAGATTCATATCCTGATTACCATCTCCATTAGCTGCTGGGATATTGGGACGGGTTGGATGAGGAAACGAAGGATCATTAAAATTATCATGTTGATTCCTATCCAATTCTGTTTCTAAATTTGCAAGTCCCATCAATTTCGGGTTAGAAACAACCCAAGTCTTTGACTGATTTGTTCTATTATTCCCTTGAACAACTACATGGTCATCTTGTGCAGCAGCTTTTCTAGAAGATCCCCCTGATCCACTCGAAACCCCTCTAATTTTTAGAACTGAACTTTGCACAGCAGGCCCATTAGATCTCACATAGGAATCTAAAGTAATATTGGGAGTCTCCTCTCTTGTCATAGTAGAAACCACTTGACCCTTCCCTTTAGAATCCCGTAGCTTTTTCTTGCCCAAGACAGGACGAAAATCTTGTACCACTGGTGGAGTCGCATTATGTTCTATATGAGTCTCAGAATCTTGGAGAATAACTAGAGAACT
This sequence comes from Manihot esculenta, assembly GCF_001659605.2. Taxonomy (NCBI): domain Eukaryota; kingdom Viridiplantae; phylum Streptophyta; class Magnoliopsida; order Malpighiales; family Euphorbiaceae; genus Manihot; species Manihot esculenta. The sequence continues at coordinate 12,158,300 of NC_035161.2, forward strand.
AAAGGGGTTATTATTGGCCTTCATCATTGATTTACCCTTGTTTGACTCCCTCGGACCATGATCACCTGACCCAAATTTAAATACAGGTTTTTCCTGAGGACGTTGATTACGTCTTCTATCTTTCTTAACCAGCATCCAATCACCAAAATCATCTAAAACAGCTAGATTAACCACCTGATTCTCGGGTAACTGAGCCACCTTAGGAGCAGGGTTACTATGAACCGAATGAGGCACATTCTCTACATTCTCTGGCTGCAACTCTTTCCGCAACGAAGGACAATTATCCTTCATATGCCCAAAAATTCCACATGAAAAACAAACCATATGCAACGCCTCATATTTAATACGTCGAACTCTCCGGTTCAGCTTGAATTTCGACAAAAGAGGCTTCGTAACATCAACTTCAACACATAATCTCGCAAAATGCCCTCTTGTCACTCGGCTAGTGTTATTATCCACTCTGATAGGATCTCCTATCTTCCTCCCCAATCGCATAAGAAAATCCTCATTAAAATATTCAATTGGAAGGCATGGAAATCGAACCCAAACTGCCAAGCGTTCCAAGGAAACATTAAATGGATCAAAATCCGGGCACCATTGGCGAACTGATAAATAATGATCAGCTATAATCCATGGTCCACCCTCCAGTGCAAAATCAAAATCTTCCCTACTATTAAATCGAGCAAGGAAAAAATCGTTGTCCATAGCAATTAAGTCAATAGGGGATTTAGGTTTCCAGAGTTCCTTCACCCTTCGCGATAAATAGACATACCCTATTGATCTTCCAATCAGCTTGATAATCAAGGAGTTCTTCCATGGTTTACAATAACGAGATTTCTCAATTTTAGTAAGTTTAATATTAGGGCACTTTTCATCCTCCTCATCCTCTTCCCCATCAGAAAGCTCATACGACTCCTCATCATTCACTTCAACTGTGTCAGCAATCATAGTCTCGTTATTAGGACTCTCATTGACTAGCATATCCCTAAACGAAGGACCCATTGGAGACGGTTGTCCAACAGACTCAAACTTTCTACCGTCTTGTTCTTCTAAAGAGAAACCTCCTTCACCATCTTTACGCTTCCTATGGCCATTATGTTGCAAAAGATCATCCTCTTCCATACCCTCATTGCCGGAATCTGACATTCCGGTGGAATCAGAATCGGCAAAAGTTCTAGAGTTATTGGCGGCTTCGGCAAAGTGGAGGACCTTTTAATAGATTTTTAAAAATATAAAGATTAACTTATTAATAATGGTAATAATCAGAGCCTAAATAATAGATCTTTCTTTTAATGAATTTTTAAATTTTATTACTTTAAAAAAAATTATTCATTTATTTTAGAATAATTTAGTTTTTTTTTATTAAGTATTAACCGTTAAAATTTGAGGAAAATTCAAAAAAATAAATAATGAATTTCTAAAATTGCAAAAAATTATTATTATTTGGATTTTTTTTGTAAATCACATATTTTATTTTTCACTTATGAATAGAGAAAGTGGCTGCTTCTTGTATTAAACAATTCAGGTGATTTGCCCGAGAGATTAAGGGAAGACTTAATGTCTTCTGTATATAAGTGCGCATCAAATCCTATAACTAGCATATTTTAATTTTACTTTTAATCAGTTTTGTCTATAATTTTGAATAATTATTCCTTTATACAAATTTTAAGCCTTCTTAGTAATTCCATTTCATTTTAAAGACCAAAAGTACTTCCTAATATCGTTATTAATTTTCTAACTTCTTATATTTACCATGTGTTCAAAGTTTATGTTCTTATTCTGTATATAAGTAAATTATGACTTTTTTAATTCAAACTTAAATAGTATTTATTCACTCTAAATTACAAGATAAATAAAAAAATTAATAATTAAATTTACTAAATATATACTTAGATTTACATTTATTTGAGATTATCGATTAAATAATTGAATTAAAATCAAAACTTAGATAAGTAAGTTTTTGTTTAATCCACTAAAATTTAAGGAAAAAAAATGTAAACAGAGAAATCCCAAATTTGAGTAAGAGCAAGCTGCATAGGACTTGGGACTTCACAAAAGATGGCGATAATATTTGATTAGCTCGAAATGCAGGTGACCTCTGCCGCAGAACAGATGCTAATTCAAGATATATATGACGTGGAACCTACAGCAAAAGTCGCAAATCCACTCCATAAAATTCAAAGATTTAATAAACTCACTTTCTGTAACACTCCACACTTAAAAAAATTGAAACACTAATAATTAAAAAATTTAGATGAGAATTTAATAAATATTATAATGAATAGTTAATAAATTAGTCAAAATTTTTAATATAATTGATAAAAGTAAATTATATTCTTACTCTCAAAATAATACACGCTAAAGACATGAAAAAAATTCTAAAAATTTTGATTGAAAAATTCCCTCTTACAAGTGATTCTTATATAGTAAGAAAAAAACAAATAAAACTCTATAACACTCTTCTTAAATCTGACTGAACCACACACAAGGTCCAAACTCGATCACACACTAAAATAACACATCAAACTCATAAATATCAAAATATAAGTTCAAGACATAATCTAATACTTTAAAACTTAAAAAATAAAATATGACTAGAATATAATCTTAAATAAAACCAAAATAAAGTAAGTAATTAAATAATAAAATATAATAAGTCTATCATAATAATGCTGAATAAATTAGGCAGCATCATCTCCATTACTAAAGTGAGTAGTTTAGATATATCTTTAAGCTCCACGAGACATTTGTTAATGGTAAGCTCAATCAATTTTTGTGTTACTTGAATATGTAAGTTCATAAATGCTTCAAACTTCTTGATTTTGTTCTTTGTCATTGATCTACTAGAAACCACCAATGAATCCTTATTTTCTTGATTTTCATATAATTATGCTTATGGGTTTGCATCAATGTATTTATTTTTTTTAATAACGATGGTGCTCTATTTTTCTTCTCATCATTCATTTCTTAAACAGAAAATTAGCTATTAAATAATATTTTCACACGTGAAATTGAATTTAGTATCAATTAAAAAAATAATTAAACAAGCTTAATAATAAATTAGATTATAGTTAAATTAGTTAAATATAATCAGATGTTATTGAAATTGAGACAAGCCATTTAGGCTTGGACACATGAATGCCAAGGCATAGCAGCTGGGTCCTTGTGTTGACCTTTGGCTGGCCACGATTAGGTTAACTGCCAAAGCAAGTCATCATCCACCTATTTTGCTGGCCATCAAATCATTCACCTACAATTGCTCCGTTTTCTTCTTTATCTCAATTAATTTCATAATACCAAAATTAATTTAAACTAAGACTCTATTTTGAAGGAAAATATTTAAGACAAGACCACCTAAATTGATCTTTTTAAACCATTTCAAAATTTAAATTACTTCTTTCTGTTTGAGAAACTTTGACAATTTGCAATTTTAAATTTTAACTTTATTCTAAAATTCTTAAAATTTAAAAATAAAGTTGGGAAGCTAGAAATTAATATATTTTATTTACTTATAAAATACTATATAAAAATTTATCAACTAATCCACTAAAATTACTCCATTTGCCGTATAGCTTTATACTTACTTTTAATTTCATATATATTAGAAAATATTGTAATATAGTTAAAATAATTAATTATGTTTAATCTTTTTTAATATAGCTTGTGCTGATATGATTATATTAAAAATTAAAAAAAATAAAAATAATGTTAATAAACAATTAATGATTAATAAATTTTAACAAAACCTAGTTATAATTAAAAAAGCTCTTGAAATAAGAAGAATTTATTTGATCCTTTTTAATTTTTATGTTGGAAATAAGAAAAAAAATCAATTTTTTAATTAAAAATTTTTATTTTTATATCTAAACTTTTAAATTTTAAACAAATTAAATCACAATTTTAATATTAAGGATAATTGAACCATAATTAAACCTTAGATAAAATCTCCTGCATACTCAAATTGGAACTTGTAATTCCACTTACCTGAAAGTCCATAATTGGTATTGAATAAATTCTATCACGTCCTCTTTCATATCAAACTTATTTTGTTTTTTTTTTTTTTTCTATAAAATCTTTTTTATCTATTAATGTGATATATAAACAAACTCATTAATTAGTTTTTCGGTCTTTTAAAAATCCCTACTAATAGGTCTGTGCACATTGAGAAAATTTTAAACTTTTTTACAAGAAAATTTTATTATTTAATTCATATGATATGTAAAAATTTATTAGTCAATCCTTTTATTTTAAAAACATACAGTACAATATCCTTAATAATGTGAAATCCAAAATCAACTCATGATAAAAAATTCATCACATGTCTAAAATGAGATAAAGATATATTTTATAAAATTGCTCTACCACACTCCTAATCAACCAATGTGATTAGAAATAAATATAATTAAGTGATTCTAGTTAAAAACGTATAAGATATTCTTGATAAATTAATTAAGAAAATCCTGTTTTCAAAAAAAAATAATGGAGGAAATCTATCTTATAACGGCACAAAGTTAAATTTTGATAAATTGTTAAATATATAAAAAAGGTAAAATTTTTAAAAAAATTTTATCGAGGAGAAAAATATTAAATTTTTACCTATTAACTTTTTCTCTACAAAATAAAAATTATTTATAACCAAATATTTTTTAATACTACTTGAAATATAAAAATAAAATAAATTTTAATTAAAATAAAAAACATAAGACAAATTCTAATTGAAATAGTAAAATATAATATAATTCTATTTAAATAAAAAAAACTATACCTAATCAAATTAATTGGACGAATGAATTTTAAGTAAATAATCTAATTTATTTATTTATTTTTTAAACGTGGTATTCAACACGAATGACTTAAATTCTCTTGATTTATTATGATTCAAAACTTTTTATATTAAATTTTTAAAAAATATAAAAATTTTAATAATTAAATTATTATTGAAAAATCATGTAATTTTCATGCTCACATCACTTAACATATATACTAATTAGAAATTTTATTAGTTTTATTTATTATATATTTTAATATTTAATTTATATAATAAAAAAATTTATTAATTAATCTCTCAATTTTATAAAAAATATTTATTAATTAATTTGAACATTTGAAATTTTTTTTGTAACACTTAACCGTTAAAATGAGTGAATTTATTAAAATTTTAGAAATATTGTAATATATTTTTTAAAATTAATGAATTAATTAATAAATTTTTTATATTATAAAAATAAATAATAATTTTTATTTTTATAATACTTACCATTAAAATTAATAAAAAAATTAACTTTTAAAGATATTTTAATATATTTTTAAAATTAAAAAAATTAACTAATAAATTTTCTTAATAGAATGATAATTTTTTATTATAATATCATATATTATATAAACATAACTTATTATTATTTTTATATAATGATTTATAAAATTATTTACATTCTTATTTTATTATTAAATATCAAATTTCTAAAAAGATATTTTATATAAAAATTTATACTTACTTTTATATAAACGGTTATTAAAAAGTAAAATATAAAAACAAAGATTATTTTTAATTTTAAAAAATAAAAAAAAAATCCTGTAATAATATCGAATGCACTCTTAGTTTTTTTTACTCTATTGATGCTTTTAACTAAGTTTTTGAATGTGTTGGTAACTATTATTAAGGTTGAAATATTGATGAAAACGTGAATTTGCGATTAGATTTTAATTATTTTATTTAATAAATTAAAAGAATAATAAAAATATTAAGTAAAAAGATAAATAGAAAATATTAAATTTTAATAAAAATTGATATAAACTCATGATTAAAATCACCATTAATTTTAAAAATAAAAAATTTAAAATATTAACATGTAGGGCTGTAATCTAACCAAACCGAATCGAGTTTTGATAAGCTCATACTCGATTAGAAAATAAATTTAAAAGTTTGAGTTCGAGTTTGAATTCGACTCGAACTTCATCTATAAACTCGAATTCAATTCATAAAATAAAAATTAAATTTGAGTTCGGTTCGAACTCGATTCGTAATAAACTCATTTATTATATTAACGAGCGAACTCAAATTTTATTTAAAAAATTTAAATTTGAGCTCATTTAGGTTTGAATTTGAGCTCGATTATATTATAAATAAGTTCAATATAATTTAAATTTATTTAAATTATAAACAAAATTTTAAATTATAAGGTTATTATGAGACTTCTAAATTAAAATTTTTTATTTAATTAAAGTCTGTCGAACTCAAAATTAATGAAAAAAAATATATAAGAGTTGTCCTTTTATAGATAAGTCACAATTTTTCATATTCTTTCAACTTACGATGTGAAATTAATGTTAGCAAACGACTTCTTCGTATCTCTTTAACCTTTGATGTGGGATTAGTGTTAATGTATAAATTTATTTGTGAGCCTCTTCACGAGCTTGTTCACAAGTCAACTCGTGAGTTTAAACGAGCCGAATACTATCAAGATCAAATTCGACTTGTTTATTAAATGAACCTAAAAAAATAAACTTAAAAAAATAAGCTCAAATGCGGCTCATTCGAGTCTGATTGAATTTTTATTAAGTTAAATTTCAAATAGTTTACGAAAAGTTTGAATCATTTACACTCCTATTAACATAAATGGCGAAACCGATTACTGTACTCATTTTTCTAAACAAGACATAAGTATCTTTTGATGAACAGATAGTCATAATTATTCATTTCTTTTTCCAAGTGAAATTCAAAATTACTACCACGTAATTTGTCTAGCTGAATTAAATAAAGCGCGGGAAAGAATGGACGAGGCGCTTAGCAAATAATTTATTTAAACAGTAATAAAAGAACATATCGCGATATTTTGGCTAATGGATATGTCGAGAATTTGCCGTCCTATTTGGATGGTTTTCAATATTTTTATTTATTTTACACAGTTTTTTCTTTAATAGTAATAACGTGCAAATCGAAGGGTACTAATATGAATATCCAAAGAAACGCCAAAATTTCCTTCTCCGTATGCGACAAAAAAAGGCAAATTTAATTCCAGACGCGCTATATATTATTTCCTTTTCCGATTTACTCTTCGTTTTCCTTTCCCAAAAAAAAAAAAAAAATCTTTTAATTTTCAAATAATTTCTTGTTATTTCTGTTCAGCACGGCAGTTAAAACGAATTTCTGCTAATTTCCCAGGTAATTTTTCTTTCTTTCAATGTTCGTGTTTATTTTGCAATATATATAATTATAGATTTGATTTTCACGAAAATTAACGAACAAATTAAAAATGAAAATCACTAACTAACCTTTTTTCGCTGCCTCATTCTATGAATTTTGATTAGTTTGTGATTTTTCTTATATTTTATAAAGTTTTTGGTAAATTTTTATTTATTATTATCTTTCATTGTTGGTTGCTATCATGTTTTTGAAAATCACATCTGCAAATTGAAGTCAACAATTATTGCCAAAAAATAAATAATAAATATCTCTCTTTTTTCTTTTGTTTCCATGAAGTTGACATCCCAATTATCATGCAGATTGCCTGTCTGGATATCAATCCAATTTATTATAATTACATTTCAAAAAAATTATTATCATCATTTACTGATGTGGGCCATGTTCCAAGAATCATGCATAGATCATATGCCTGAATGCTGGAAGATTAGGAATGGATGGTGGGGATTAATATTTTTGATTATATGATAATTATAGATTTAATTGTCGATTTGTGAGTTGCTTCCATTAATTATTTTCAACATTCAACTCGTTCTTGCTATTTGTTAGGAAGACTTTGCCATCTTACGACCTGTGTAATTAATCAAAATTATTATTATTTGATCAAATTCTTCAATTTATTATGTAAAAATATAAATATTATTTATTTTTTTCCCTTCAGATCTTTCTAATTAAGGTGGTTAATAATGAAGATGAAGTTAATATCATCTTAACAAGTGCTTGTGAATGAGGGACTAAGGAGCAATGGAGTCCACTGTGAGTCATGTTAATAATGATGAAGACATTACTAAAGAGAATAAAAGAGGTGCACTTTTAAGCCCTGTTCTTGAATTCTTAGCCTGTGGATTTTCATTCCTCAAATATTGCAAATGACTTTTTCTTTTTTCTTTTCTCAAATTATTGTTTACAGAAATTGATAATAAAGTGTCAAGGATCTTAAAACTTATAAAGAGCAGTGGCCAAGACAAGAAAGAAAAGAGTTCAGAAGAATCCAGGAAAAGATCAGAACTTATTGGACTCGTTCAGGATTTTCACAAACAGTACCAATCACTCTATGCACAATACGATGATGTTCGAGGAGAAGCTGGAAAAAGAACCCGTGGCAGGAAAGAAAAAGAGAAACAAAATGAAAAACAAAATTCTTCCACTGCACCCAGCTCTGATTCAGAGGAATACTACTCCTCCGACGACATAGAAAATGGAGATTTCAGGCACAGGCACAGCAGGGCATCATCAGACGTAGAACTTGAAACTGCAAAGTATGATGCAACTGGGCTGAGGCCTATATTGACACCTCCAGGATTAGCTAAGGAATCTTTCAACTTACGCTACATGGGACCTCTGGGTAAATCACCAAGGACAAGAAAGCGAGAACTTTCCAACCTTGTTAAGGCGCTTGAGCTTCATGGGAATCAAGCAACAGCTAAGGTAAAGGACTTGGAAGAACAGCAAAATGGTCTCAGGATAGAGCTCGAATCTTTGCGTAGCTTGAAAACTGGGCTTGAAAAGAAGCTTGAAGAAAAAGAAATGGAAGCTAAACAGTTTGGAGAGACAAACGTTCAACTGCATTCACGGGTTTCAGAGCTTGAATTGATATCAGAAGATAAAGGAAATGAAATTTCTGCAATGACAGTGAGAATGGAGGAGAATGAGAGCAAGTTGACATCTAGGATTAAAGTACTAATGACAGAAGTTGATAATCTGAAACTGGAGATGGAAACTTTAAGTGCTGAAAAAGCTGAACTGGAAGAAAGAAGTAAAAATGGAGAATCGGATCGAGCTAAAATCTTGCAGCAGGAATCAGAATCCCTTCACAGGGAGAAAACTGAACTGCAGCTTCAACTGGATATAAAAACAAAAGAAATGACAGTGAGAATGGAGGAGAATGAGAGCAAGTTGACATCTAGGATTAAAGTACTAATGACAGAAGTTGATAATCTGAAACTGGAGATGGAAACTTTAAGTGCTGAAAAAGCTGAACTGGAAGAAAGAAGTAAAAATGGAGAATCGGATCCAGCTAAAATCTTGCAGCAGGAATCAGAATCCCTTCACAGGGAGAAAACTGAACTGCAGCTTCAACTGGATATAAAAACAAAAGAAATTACAGAAAACCTGAATCTGATAGAAACTCTAAAAGAGGAAATAGCAAGAAAGGATGTATCTGAACAGGGCTTGCTAAAAGAGAAAGAAGGTTTAGCTTTGCAGATAGAAGATCTGAAATTGGAAGTGTACTCTCTACATGAACAGAACAATGAACTAGAAGCTAGAATTTCAGAAATGGAGGAGAACTTGACTAATAAAGAACAAGAGCTTTCTACAGTCCAGAAGAAATGCGAAGACAAAGAGAATGAAGCTTCTACTCAGATTATGTCCCTGAAAGCAAAGCTGGATTCTTTGTTAAGTGAAAAGAGACACTTGGAGGCGCAAAATGAGAGGATAAAGCAAGACTGTGAACATAGCCAAATGCAGGTGGAAAATGAAATTCTGAATTTAACAAACAAGATTCAAGAACAACAGAAAACACTCACGGAAAAGGTAAATATAATAAAGAAGTTGACTGGAGAGCAAAGATTAACCAAACATGTTTCTCCACATTCCCAGAAACTACTTTCAGAATCCCACAAGCTTCGATCAATGGATTCTGCCAAGATAAGTAATCAAGTTTTAGAGAGAAAGATAGATGAAATGGCAGAAAAGTTCAACATGAAAATGGAAAATCATATTCGTCTCTTGTTTCAGAGAATCCGAGTTGCAGAACAAATACATGTTGAAACAAAAGATGCTTACAAGAAGATGCTAGAGAAGCTTGAGCAAGAAAATAAAGAACTCAATGAAAAGAAAGCAGCATACGAAGGTGATCTCATGAAGATGAGAGAAATGTTATTTGAACCAGAAAACAATTTACTGGCAGGATTGGATTCGATGCTCAAGAAAATAGATGAAGAAAATGGTAACTTCTTAAACCGCATTTCCAGAATGTCAAAGGAGCTTCAGCATGCAAAGGATTGGATCACAGGAAAGAATCATGAGATCAAGAAACTGAAACATAATGTGGAAACTTTAACTTCACAACTAGATGAGAAGGAAGAGCAAGAATTCTTGCTAAAAGAGAAGTTGGCTAAAGAGATAAGCAGCAAAAGATTGGAAGAGGACAGGCTAAAAGTTGCAGACAAACTTGAGAGAAGGGTTGAAGATTTAGAGCAGAAGCTGCAAGAGAGAGATGAGATTTTGTCAACTCTTGGCGAGGAGAAGATAGAAGCCATTAGACAATTGTGTGTTTTGATTGATTATCATCGCCACAGGTACGATCATCTCAAAGAAGCAGTATCAAAGATGCCCATCAAATTCAAGAAACCAGCTTGACTAAGAGTCATTTTTTTTCGGTCTAACATGTATCCATGAACTGATTCTTTCAGGTTCAGGATAATTTCTTCCTTTGTGTACATGATGTTAGTTGCAAATTTTACCATCTGAATTTCTGTAAACTATCAATCATCATCACCCAATTACCATATCATTTTGGGTGTATCTTTTAAAGCTCTGCTAGTTGAATTATTGTTAATGGAGATATTCTAAATTTTTTAGGCTTTCTTTTATTTAATTTTGATTGATGTTCAAACTCAGAATTTTTTTTTTCATCAAATATATGAGATCCTAAAACTCTCATTTAAACAATACAAGAACAAACATTAAAAGCTCTCAAAAGCTATCTTAACTCGTCTCACGTACTCAGCAGTCCGTTGGAAGAGAAAGAGCTCCTGATCTACTTATCAGCCTCAGAGCAAGCTGTCAGTGCCGTACTGGTGAGAGTGGAAGGAGGAGAGCAGAAACTTGTTTTCTATATCAGCAAAGTGCTTAAAAATGCCGAGATGAGATACCTGAACATTGAAAAAATAGTATATGCTCTATTGTTAGTCAGAATTTCAGAATAAATAAATTTTAAATTTTTCAATGTTAACATAATAATGAATAAATAAATTTTAAATTTTTCGATGTTAACGTAGTTTATTAAGCGTTACAAAATATCTATGGATATAAAATCTACATGAACTACTAAATTAATTATGATGAAATTTACATAAAATGATCATAATCAATGATTTTATTTTTATATAATAATCATATTATAAATTTTTTGTGATTTTAATATTTACATGAATTTTAGTCCGAATACTTTTCCAAAAGTCTCTTCCATTTTCTCTTTTTCTACCTAACTCGAATCCTTTATATTATGGCCATAGTTCTAAGTTGAGAACTAAATAGCATCATCATACCATTTACCTCTTTTACAAGGTAATGACCTCCTCCTGGAGTCTAAGAATAATGAATATAGTAATGAATATAAATAACCAATCTAATCATATTTTATGGAAATGAATTTAAATAATATATAATTAGATTAAAGATATTTAAATTTCGAAATGAGCACCTTTTATCAGTTTTGATCAATTTGATGTGTATATGTCAGATTACCAATTATTTGAACTTATATATTAACAATTATTTAAATAAAACATATATTTTTCAATAATATTTATGAATTATATATATATTAAAAAATAAAATTTTAAAATATTAAATAAAAAATTATATTTTATAAATTATTAATTAAAAATATAAAATTATGAATTTAAGTATTATTCAGATAACAATAATTAAATTTAGATAAATTTGAATAATTTAAAATAATTTTTAATTGTATTTAAAGATGAATAGACTTTTATATAAATTTCTATTTAAGCCATTTAAGTAATCTCTTTACAGTAGATTTGAATATTCGTTGATTCACTTTATTATTGAATTAAATCATTTAAAATTAAAATAATTAAATTTATGAAATTTAAATATCAAATTCAATCAAACTAATAAAACAATCAAATTGAATTGAATCATGATAAAAATTTATTTCTGTCAAACCATATCAAATTAGAATATTCATCCCAATGTCATCATTTATCATTCATAACCAACACTCCTTAGCAAAGCAAATTTAACAAATTTTTTATAAAAATATAGATCACAAAAATAGAAAAAAGAAAAAATTAACCCAGAAACTATTGGCCACGACCAACACACTTGAAGTGTGAGAAGGAATTATTGTTCATACTACTTGAGCCTTGAGTGACGACGATGACCAATGCACTTGAAGAGCGAGAAGGAACTGTCAGCAACATCGACTGAAGTGCGAGAAAAGGGAAATAACCGTTAGTGACATCGAGCTAACCAGCAGAAAGTAGAGAAGGCGACATAACTGCCAGCAATGTAGAGACTAATGTCAGTATGCAAACTTAATTTACGCACAAGTAAATATGAAATTTAAACATTTGATAAATCCATCTGTTATAGCATTCAACACTTAGAGAAAACAAAATACTAATGATTGAATGATTTAGATGAGAATTTGACAAACGTCAAAACGAATAGTTGATAAATTAGCCAAGATTCTTATTGCAATTGATAAAAGCAAATCCTCACTCTCACTCAAAACAATTACACGCCAAAGGCATGAAGAGAAATTCTGAAAATTTTGATTCGAAAGTCCCTTTCACAAGTGTTTTTTATCCTTATATAATAAGAAGAAAACAAATAAAATCTTAAGACAATTGTTTTAAATTTGGCCGAACCACACACAAGACCTTAATTCAAGCCCAATCACACACTAAAATAACACATCAAATTCATAAGTATTAAAATATAAGCTCAAAATATGACCCAAAACTTTAAAACTTAAAAGATAAAATATGACCATAATACATGTCCAAACAAAACCAAAATAAAGTAAGTGTTTAAATAATAAAATATAGTAAGCCCATCATAACAATTCTGAATAAATTAGACAGCGTAATCTCCATTACACACCTCAAGCAATGTGAGTAGCTTAGATGTGTCTTCAAGCTCCACGAGACATTTGTAATGGCAAACTCAGTCAATTCTTATATTACTTGTTCTTGAATGTGTAAGTCAATAACTGCTTCAAACTTTTTAACATTGCTCCTTGTTATTAGTCCACTAGGAAGTACCAATGGATTCTTGCTCCCTTGATTCGCATGTGATTGTACTTGCTGATCCATATCATTCTCTCTTTATTCAAAAAGATTTGTCCTTAAATCTGCAACATAGTCAAAAAGAGATAAGTCAGACACATTAAAGGTAGCACTAACTTCATACTCACCTGGCAAGTCTATTTTATAAGCACTATCATTGATTTGCTCTAAGACTTAAAATGGACCATCACTACGAGCATTCAACTTATTTTTCCTCTGATTTGGAAACTGCTCCTTTCGAAAGTGCACCCAAATCCAATAACTAGGAACAAACACCACTTTCTTCCATCCCCTATTTGCCATGTCAGCGTACACCTTGTTCCTGACCGAGCCTTCTCATGCAAGGACTCCACCAATTCTATCTTTTTAGCACCATCTAAATTAGCAAGCTCATTAAAGGTAAAGGAAACAAGATCAAGTACAGTCAGTGGGTTAAAACCATAAACAAGCTCAAATGGAGAAAACCCTGTGGAAGAGTGTATGCTACGGTTATGTGCAAACTCAGTGAAAGGCAAACAATCTTCCTAAGTGTTCAAATTCTTACCCACTATAGCTCTGAGTAAGGTACCAAGAGTTCTATTCACCACCTCTGTCTGGCCATCTGTCTGTGGATGAAAAGTAGTAGAATATAAGAGTTTAGTATCCAACTTACCCCACAATACTTTTCAAAAGTGCGAAATGAACTTTGCATCTATCTGATACAATTATTGTTGGCACTCCATGAAGTCGAACCACTTTCCTAAAGAACAAGTCAGCTACATTGATGGCGTCATTAGTTTTATGGCAAGGAATGAATTGAGCCATCTTGCTAAACCTGTCGATAACAATAAATATGCTATCTCTATCACGCCTAGTCCTAGGTAAGGCAAGCACAAAGTCCATAGAAATATCCATCCAAGGTGAACTAAGAACAGGTAAAGGCATATAAAGACCATGAGGCATAGACTTAGACTTTGCTTGTCTACATGCAATACAAAAAGCACACACTTTCTCAATATCTTTGTGCATAGAAGACCATAAAAATGCTCAAATAACGTGTCATAAGTCTTATATACTCCAAAATGTCTCATCAAACTCCCACAATGAGATTCAAGTACAAGCAAATCACGCATAGAGTATCTAAACACACACAATTTCTTACCCTTAAACAAGTAACTATCATACATACCTATAAAAAGAGTTAAAAGCTCCATGCTCACAAGCAACAAACACATTACCGAAATCAATATCATTAATGTACAAGTCCTTAACATGCTCAAAACCAAGTATTTTAGAACTCAAAGCATTAATTAAAGCATAGCTCCTAGACAAAGCATCTGCAACCACATAGTCTTTCCCATGCTTATACTTAATAACATATGAAATTTGTTCAATAAACTCAACCACCTTACCGTGCCTCTTATTCAACTTGCCTTGTCCCTTCAAGTGTTTTAAGGACTCATGATCCGTATGTTTCATCTTCTCTTAATCTACCTCAATTCCCTGTGCACTCACAACAAAACTAAGAAAAACAAGTCTATCTATACAAAATGTGCATTTCTTAAGTTTAGCATACAAGCTCTCTTGCCTCAAAACATGCAAAACCAACCTAACATGCTCAATATATTCGTCAAGAGATTTGCTATAGATTAAGATATCATCAAAATAAACAACTATAAATTTTTTCAAGTATGCATGCAACACATGGTTTATCAGCCTCATAAACGTACTAGGTGAATTCGACAAACCAAAAGGCATAACTAATCATTCATACAAACCATACTTAGTCTTAAATGCAGTTTTCTATTCATCATCAGGTTTCATCCTAATCTGATGATAATGATATCCACTCATAAGATCAATTTTAGTAAAGTATCCAACACCATAAAGCTCATCCAACATGTCATTTAGTCGAGGTATATGATGCTTGCACTTCACTGTGATATTGTTAATTGCTCTGCAGTCAATATACATTCGCCAAGTGCTATCCTTCTTTGGAACAAGCAACACCGGAACAACACATAGACTTAAACTCTCTCTCACCAATCTCTTCTCCATAAGCTCATCAACTTGCCTTTGCATCTCCTTTGTTTCCATTGGATTGCTTCGGTAAGCTAATCTATTTAGGATTGTAGAACCAAGCATGAAATCTATCTGATGCTCAATCCCTCTCAATGGTGGCAATCCACTAAGTAGCTCATCTGGAAAGACATCAGTGAATTCCTGCAATATAGACATAAAACTAGAATGCAAAGAAGAAAGGTTAATATCAATATCAGCAAATAAAATCTCCTTATACCTTATAAGCAATATGGGCGGCAATATGGGCTGCCCTAAAGAAATAACACTCTTAACCTCTCTCGCTCTCACATAAAATATCCATTTTTTCCTCTCCTCTTGTGTTTTTTCTCTCACCAATAGGCCATTTTTTGATCTTGATTTTTTTTCGGCCTCTTTACTCTCAGGCTTACTCTTTTCTCTTATTTTTTTCACAAAACTCGGACTCTCACTCCTCTTTGTAGCCAAGGTCGAAGCCTCCCTCTCTCTCTCCAGCATCCTTATTTGATCAGCATATACCTCTTGAGGTGATAAAGGAGTGAGTATAACCTTTTTTCCTTCATGAGTGAAAGAGTATTTGTTATTGAACCCATCATGTTGTACCTTTCTATCATATTGCCATGACCTACCCAACAATATATGGCTTGCTTGCATAGGTACCACATCATACAAAATCTTACCCTTGTACCTACCAATAGAAAATATCACAACCATATGGCGTGTAACCTTAACCTCACTACAATCGTTCAACCATTGCAATTTATATGGCTTAGAGTTTTTAATAGAAGCTAAGCCCAATTTCTCTACCATATACACATTAGCCACATTTGTGCAACTACCCCCATCAATAATAAGAGCACACACTTTCCCATTAACCAAACACCTAGTGTGAAATACATTTTTCTGTTGTTCTAGGTTTTCTTCCTTAACCTGCATATTCAGAGCACGCCTAGCAACAAGCATCTCACCATGTTCAGCAAGTAATATATTATCAACAAACACATCTGAATCATCACAATCATTATGAGAATTAATCAATTCAGTCATATCAACATATATCTCATCATCACTATGATCATAATCAGACACTACACCTCCATCAACAGTGGTTATCATAACTCTCTTATTAGGATATTTAGATGCAATATGTCTTTTTTCCAAGCATTTAAAATATTTTATATCTCTACTAGGGGTAGAAGAGTTAGAATTACCTGACTGTTGCTTGTTATTCCCTTGAGAAGGTCTTTAGTGGAGACCAAATCCTTGTCCCTTTAGATTGAGCTTTTGTAATCTTTCTTTTTTCTACTTCTATAGCCTTGAAATTCATCATCACTATTTGAGGACTTGTTGTATATAGTTTTAAGGTTATTTCTGCCCTTGTGATGCCTTTCTATTTTCATTGCTTTATCAACCATATCCTCCATGGTATTATATCAGTACATGTCAAGTTCTTCAACAATGTAGTGGTTAAGACCACCTAGAAACCTAGACATCAACATTTGCTTGTCCTCCTCAATATGAGCCCGAGCCATCATCATCTCCATCTCCTTGTGATATTCTTACACACTCTTCCCTCCTTACACTAGTCTTGCTAACCTGTTGTACAAATCCCTATAATAGTGTGAAAGAATGAATCTCTAGCGCATCAACTCTTTCAAATGTTCCCATGGTGGAACTGCCCTTAAGTCCTTATTTCTCCTAGTGTATTTCAATTGATCCCACTAGAAAAAAGCATAACCCGTGAACTCAACGGCGGTGATATGAGACTTCTTCTCATTATAGTTATGACACTCAAATATCTGCTTAGTTTTTCTCTTCCATTCAATGTACTCTATAGCATTGTTATTCCTTTTAAATTCAGGAACTTTCATCTTAATGGAGCTCAAGTCACCATCAATTGTATTGGTTTGGTAAGTCTCGGTCTCATCATCATTTTGGCCAAGTCTAGCATCTCCACCTCTATTCCACCCAACACTAGTTTTATTATCTCCATGAACTTCACCTCTTCTCATTCCTTGTCCGATATTATCTTTTGTATCATCAACTTCACCTTGGACTTGAGGTTCTCGGACTTGTGGTCTATCGGGGTTAAGAGTTTTATGAGCCATTCTTGTAGAAGTGGAAATCCGTGAGACTTTCAAACTCTCTATAGCTTCGATCATCATCCCAAGAGCCCTATTGAGCCTTTGAAACTCACCACCAATTGACTTTTTAAAGAGCTTATAATCATTAACGATGTCCGATTCACTTTCATTAGTACTATCCACCACATTCTTGTCTTTGCTCATTCTGCCTTAAATCAATAAAGAACAAAGAGAACTAGCAAATATGGTGTTAGAAATAAAAGCACTCAAGTGTTTTGACTCTTACCACTCTTTTGCTGATTCTTCAATTGCACTTTAGAATTTAAGGTCAACCGACCGACCACAAGGTGTATTTAAAGAAACAAAGAATAAAACCTAAAGAAAAAAGAAAGCACGCAAAAACTACAAAGAAAACACTGATAATTTGGAAAGTAACACACGAACAAGGTTTTGTACTGTTTGAAAAATTATCATCTAGAGTATAAATACAAGCAACCAATACTCTAGCAATGTCAAGGAAGTAAAAGCAATCTTAAACCAAAAATAGAAACTTAGAATTCGAATGGAAATGAATCTGAAAAAAAAAAGTTTAAATTTAATTCAGTTCAAAGTAAATTAAATATGGATATATTTAAATCTACCCTATAAGGCAAGTATCAAAACCCCACAAATAGAATCAGAAAAAAAGAAAATTAAATTTCACTCAACTTCAGCATTATGGATGAATTTTCTGATCTTAAAAGAAGGATTTGATATCAAATCAATTTAAATGCAATTGCCTTAAAACACTTTAGAAAATATATAGAATTTCTTTTATCTCCCAATCTGAATTCAAGCCAATTTAAAATTTAAATTGATTCTCATTAATTTCAGCCATCAATTGAGAAAGATAAAACAATATAGATGAAATAGAAAATATATCGCAATTTCGGCCAAGATCAAGATAAATAAGGCAAATACGATTTTTGGCCAAACAAGAGTAATCCTTCAAATTTCCTTTTTTTTTTTGTAAATTTTGAATTCGTCTTCCAAAAAAAGAGATTAGATAACAATTCAAACAATAAAAAAGGTGCAGCCATGGACACAAGAAATCCTCACCGAATTCAACAAAGAAGAAGAAAGAAAAACTCAAAAAAACCTTAGAACTTAAGATAAATAAGAATTTACCTCACTTTGACTCTGATACCAACTGACGTGGAACTCTCTGACACAAGTTTCAAATCCACACGTACAAATAAATATGAAATCCAAAGATTTGATAAACCTACCTCCTATGGCACCCATACTTAGAGAAGCTAAAACACTAATGATCAAAAGATTTAGATGAGAATCCGACAAATGCCACAATGAATAGTTGATAAGTCAGTTAAGATTCTTATTGCAATTGATGTAAGAAAATCCTCGCTCTCACTCAAAGCAATTAGACACTAAAAGCATAAAGAAGAATTCTGAAAATTTTGATTCGAAAATCCCTCTTACAAGTGTTTCTTATCCTTATTTAGTAAGGAAAAAATAAATAAAATCCTAAAACACTCTTCTTAGACTTGGCCAAACCACACACAAGGCCCAAATCGAATCACACATTAAAATAACACATCAAACTCATAAGTATTAAAACATAAGTCCAAAACATGGCTCAACACTCTAAAACTTAAAAGATAAAATATAAGCAGAATACAAGTCCAAACAAAGTCAAAATAAAGTGTTTAAAGAATAAAATATAGCAAGCCCATCATAACAATGTCAAATAAATTAAACAGTGCCATCTCCATTACACACCTCAAGCAAGGTGAGTAGTTTAGATATGTTTTCAAACTCCACAATACATTTGCCAATGGCAATTTCAGTCAATTATTGTATTACTTGTTCTTAAATGTGTAAATTCATAACTGCTTCAAGCTTTTTAGCTTTGCTTTTTATCACTGGTCCACTAGAAAGTACCAATGGATCCTTACTCCTTTAATTTCCATGTAATAATGCTTGCTAGTTCGTATCACAAAGAGAATGATAATCCTTCATTTAACAACAGGAGGCGGCCACACATATAGATACTGGGATTTTAACATATTCTAAATGAAGGGATAAGAGAATGATTATAGAAGAATTGGGGGAGTGGAGACAACAAATGACTGAATCAGAAGAAGGAAATTTTTATCGAATATCAAATCTTAAAATAAACTAAACAGCAGCATATAGTTTATTTTGATTTTATGTGGTCCAAATTGTTTTCATCTAAAATTAAATCCGATCAAGTAAATTGAAATTTATAAAAATTTAAATCGAATTGAATTAATTTAATTTTAAAATTAAACTGAATTACTGAATTAAACTAACTCTATTGATTTTTAAACTAAATAATACTGAGCCCCGCTCCAAATTTTATTTGTACCACCTTATGCCAGCTATATGGTAACTATAGATGCACTTTCCTCTAGCTGGTAATATCAACTCGTTAAGCTAAGAGATCCCTTAGCTCTAACATAATAATATTACCACTTTTTCATGATATATGTTTCTTAAGATTTGCCCAACAAAACTAAATAGACTAATCAATACTTTTTTTTAGAAAAGATTATAATAATTTATTTAAAATATTCTTTAGATAATTGTTTTTTATATAATAATATTAAATGACTTAAAGTTAAATGAATAAGAAGGGAGAATTTAGAAAATCAAAGCAGTATAGTTAATATATATCAGGACATATATAAAAAATAAAAATTAATATTATCTTAAAATTTTTAAAATGACAAATAATTAAAAAAAAATCTTTAAGACAATTGATATTGTGGTATCGATGTACTAACGGGTATAAAATTTCTACAATTTTTTATTATATGATTTTTTAAAGGGAAAAAATTTAGTTTTCTAGACAATTTAATAGGAATGTTAACTATTAAAATTTCAATTTTGTAAAAACATTAACGAAACGACATTTTCGATTTTTATTATTTAAAAAAAAAAAAATCATGCAGGCTGCAACTGAGTAAATGACCGCAGCGAATAAAAGCCTCATAATAGCAATACAGACAAAACGTAAAACGAGCGCGGGAGCACAAAACTCATGGTGGCCCTACCAACTATCCAATTATGTAAGCACGCCGAAAAGAAAAAAAAAAAGAAGGGAAAATCTCGCGATTTCTCTCGCACGAAATAACATATAAAATCGCGAAACTTGGACTCTAATAACGCTGACGAAAATGAGCAACGAGAAGGTGAGTGGCAAGTGAAGTAATAAATCTAAAATCCATAGTTGAAGAGAAAGCTCCAAAGAAATGATTCAATTGAAGGAAGCTACAAATGCTGTCCGGTGGATTTGGGTCCTCTAATCCAAACAAAACGGCTTTCCGTTTAATTCTTTTTTCTTTTTAATAAAACACAATCAAATCCCTCACTCTCTCTCTCTCTCTCCTTCCTCCTCCTCCTTCTCATTAGAGACATTGCTTCTTCTTTTCTTGCGTTTCGTCTTAAGCTCTCCGTTTCAGAATCGAGCTTTTCATCTCTTAATTAGAGGTAATCCATATGATTATGAATCTGATTAGCTTTTCACTTCTCAATCTTTCGAGTTTGTTCTTTTTTCTTCGGATTTCATTTTTTATCTCATGTTGTTGGACGCTGAACTTGGCTTCAAGTTTGATTTCCTGTGAAGTTCTTGTTGATTGGATCGAGTTGTATTGTCTTTGGAAATTGAATCAATCCAGTTTGCATGCATGCGCGTTACGGTTTTCTACTTATCTTTGCTCCTTTTTCATCTTTTCCGCTGATGAGATGCGCTTTTTCTTTTTATTTTGTTTGAAATCAAAATATAGGTCTAGTTGAAGAACTCATGATCGTTTGATTATTTGCTTTCTTCTCTCTGGCTCTCTATATCTGCCTTTTGGTTAATCATCACTTTTATGTGTCTTTCTGCAGATTGGTTCAGTACTGGGATACTGCAGAACCTTAGCCAAGCTTGCTGAAGAAGACTAACAGGAAACCAAACAAAAAAAGGAGAAATTTCCTGGTAAATAAAATAATTTTTGCACCTGCAGTGAAAAAAATATAAATATTCAGAAAGGTTTTAAAACGGATTTTCCAGTCTTTTAAATTGTCATTTTAGCAATGGTTGATTATCCGGCGTCGATAGCTTCTGTGAGAGGCGGCAGTATGTGCTGACGCCAATCTCCACCGTTGGTTTATTCACGCGCGGTGGTCCCCGTTGCCTCCTGTCGTTGGCATTTCCGCTCGCAGTTTTTTTTTTAATATAATTTCTTTTCCTAACAAAAATAGGAATAGGGAAACAGCTCATTATTGTTCGATAGAAGCTGTCCTTTTCATTTTAAAAAAGAAAATCCCTAGTGCTGGTAATGTGGCACCAGATCTGGAGTTACGTGCTCTGGTTAAGCTTATGACTTAAAAAGGCAGTTTATTAATTTGGGAGGAATTTGTTTGACGAAACTATGTTCTGTCATCCTTCATCACTTGCTTGAAAAATTAATATTGAAAGAAAAAGAAAACAGACCCTTTCCTTTCTTTCTTTTTGAACATCAGAATTTAGAAGATCTAAATGCATACATTCTATTGGTCTATTAGACTAATGGCTTTATGGATGCATTTTACTTTTGAATCTTATTTTATAAAAAATCACGTTCTATTTTTGGACATACGAGGATTTGGCATCCTCTTGAATTATTACAAAATTATCTGTAAAAACACAATCAAGAAAAATAAAAGGTAGGATCAATTACAAGGCAAAAAAAAAAAAAAAAGGTAGGATTAACATAGAATTGAGCGAAGTTGAAATTGGGTGCTGGTTCCTCATGCTAAAAATGAAAACTTTAGGACATGTTTATTGACAGGAAAGTGGAGTAGTTTTCTAAAATAAAAAAGTTTTAGAAAACTGTAAGATGAAGTTTTAGAGTGTTTAGTTTAGCAGTTGGGTGCAGCTGATAGACATCCAAACAGCTAAACTAGTTGTTTGGTAATTTTTAAAAGAGCAAAGGATAGTTAATAGATAGTGCCTATTAGCTGCATTTCGGATTAACTCTAAAATTAGAATTGTTTTGAATTAGCTTATAATTGTTTTGATTTTATTTTTTATTTAGATTAAATTACCTTTTATAATTTATTAATTATAAGTTTTATAGCAATAAATTACTTAAAATTATAATACATAAAACATAAATTAAAAATTCTAAAATAAAAATAAACTAATTATAATATTCATTATTAAAAATTATATGTGCATAAAAAATAATAATATTTTAAAATTATATTTTTAATTATGATTTATTTTATATAATAAATTAATATTATTATAATTATTTTATTAATATAATATATTGATATATACACTTTATTAGTTCTTCTACACTCCAACAGTAATAGTTAAATATATTTTACTAAATATCTAAAATATATAAGATAGAATCAGTTATCAACTATATATTATAACCAGTTATATGCTATCAGCTATTAGCAACAGTTGCTATAAGTTATATTCAATGAATAAACCAAATAAGATCTTATATTTGTACTTGTCAATTTCCATAATAAAAATCGAAAAACAGCTTTAAATTGTCTAACACTATTCTCCTTTACCATAATGGTTATGCTATTTAACTTTTCCATTTTCATAACTAAAATTAAATAATTATAAAAAGATATTTATCTACAGTTATGAAATTAATTATATTCTTATACGGTAAAAATTTTTAATAGTAAAACAACTAAGTTTTTAGATATAATTTTAAATAATTTAATATGGAAAGTTATGATTTTTTTACTTAGAAAACATTTTTTATCATTGCAGGCGAAAACAAGTTTTTATATTTTTTTTCTTATTTTCTGTAAAAAGATAAAAACTATAATTTTTTTAAAAAATAGAAAATAGAAAAAGAAAAAAAAAACTGTTGTCCTAAACGTACCCTTATAGTTTCATGGCACATTTGGGATTCCACCATGTCACTTTTTCTAAAAGCTGTGAATCACTTTAACTGATTTTGTTTGTCCGTTGGTTGCAACCTCCAATGTAACAACGCTGTCTTTTGCCTAGAACAAGATTGTAGGCACTTCCATTTGGTTATGGAAGTAGTTGAACCTTTATCCATGCTTCATTAGTTGATAGATATTCAGTTGGTTACCTAGTTGTCAAAAACGTTAGCCATAACTTCCTCAATGATGGATACTGGAACATGAACCTTACCTATTTAATAGCATTACTGCATAAACATTATTTCAGCATTACAGCATACTTTTCATGAACTAGCCTCCATTTTGCTTGCATTTTATCCATCAGGTCTCTTCTTCAAGTTTTGCAATTTTACAACTCTTTATACTTGCATCAAATTTGATAAATTGGAAAAGATGATTTGCACTGAATTATGGAGTTCTGAGATATGAAAATTGTATTGACCATGCTTTGCAGATTTTAAAATTTGGTGCCAGGAGAACACCTTGACTGAATATTGTTGCAAAGGAAATTTATTGAAAATTCAAAGAGAAGATGACAAGGCAGCATTGGAGAGAGTCTATAAAATCATTCTTTGGCAATCACATTGATCCAGAGCAAGGTGAACAGCTAAAAGGAACTAAAACAGGTGATCCTCTATCAGTGACTTCAAGCACTTCTTTTTGATGTTATGACAGTGGCCTTGCTTTTCTTTCTAAATTCTGTGAAAATGGAACTATTAAGAATGGGAATCTGAAAATTTAATGAACAATGATTAGCTTAAGAGTTAAGATACTTTCCAAATTTTCATTTGTATCTTATGCTCTTGTTATCTTAAACCAGTTCTTCCTTAGTTTTGGTTACCATTCAAATATAGACTTCTTCTTGCGTTGAAAAGTGTAAATACATCTTCTGCTTTCTTGCAGAAATTGAGAACAAAGTAAAGAAGATCTTGAAGCTTCTCAAAGAGGAAGACCTTGAAGAAAAAGATGGGTTCTCAGGAGAAAACTCCAAGAAAGAACCTCTGGTTGAGCTAATTGAGGATTTCCACAACCAGTATCAATTGCTCTACAAACAATATGATCATCTGACTGGAGAGCTAAGAAAGAAATTTCATGGGAAACGAGCAGCAGATACCTCTTCTTCATCAAGCTCAGACTCAGAATCCGATCATTCTTCCAAGGGCAAAGGAAATAAAAATGGGAAACTCAAAAGTGAATATCAGAAGATAGCAGATGTCCTAAAGCAGGAACTTGAAACAACAAATCTAGAAGTTGCTGAACTGAAGAGTAAGTTGATAGCTACTAATGAAGAAAAGGAAGCTTTAAATTTGGAACATCAGACAGCTTTAAGCAAAATAAAAGAAACAGAGGAGATCATTAGAAAGTTGAAGTTTGAAGTTGAAAGATTAGATGTGGAAAAGGGAAAACTTTTAGTTGAGAATGGAGAGTTGAAGCAAAACCTGGATGCTTCTGGCAGTGTGGAAGCAGAACTGAACAAGAGATTGGAGGAGATGAGCAAAGATAAGGACAACTTGATTGTGGAAGGAGAGCAAACAGTAGAAGAGTTTAAAACCATTGCTAATCACCTGCAAGAAGAAAAGGTAGTTCTTGAGCAACAACTAGAAAGCTTTAGAGCAGAAGTTGCCAGTATGAAGCAGCAACTAGAATCTGCTGAGCTGCAAGTGTCAGATTTAAGCCAGAGATTGACACATACTGAGGAATCAAATAAATCTCTTGCCTCGTTAGTTTTGGAACAGCATTCAAGATTGGACGATATGACTCTAGAGAAAGAAAGCCTGACAGCACAAGTAAACACTCTTCTAGCAGACTTGGAACGTTTGCACACCCAAAATGTGGAGTTGGAAGATCAGATGGCAAGTAAAGCTGATGAAGCATCAATTCAAGTCAAGGGTCTGACAGATCAAGTTAATGAGTTACAACAGCAACAGGAGTCCATAGGCAATGAGAAAGCTGGACTGGAAGTGAAACTGGAGGAGAAAACTCGGGAAATCTCAGAATTCCTAGTTCTACTAGAAAATCTAAAAGAGGAAATAGCACAGAAGACTGAAGATTACCGGAAAATTCTTGAAGAGAGAGAAAGTTTGACAGGGCAAATGAAATATCTGGAATTGGAGGTGGAGAACTTACAAAACCATAAAGTTGATCTTGAAGAACAAATAAGAACTGAAATCAAGGAGAATGGACGGCTAGGAGAGGACATGCTAGGGTTACAAAATAAAATCTTTTATTTTGAAAAAACATTAAATGAGAGGGGGCTAGAGTTTTTTGCTCTCCAGGAGAGACATGAAAGAGGAGAGAATGAAGCTTCTGCTCAAATAATGGCCTTAACTACGCAGGCTAACAATATGAAATTGGAATTAAATTCCTTACAAGCTAAGAAAAACCAATTGCAGTCACAGCTTGAGAAAGAGAAGCAAGAATTCAGAGAAAGCCTGATAGGAATGGAAAAACAAAAGTCTGAGTTGATAAGCAAAATTGCAGATCAACAAAAGATGCTGATAGAACAGGAGGAGGCATATAGGAAGCTGAGCGAAGAATACAAGCAGGTAGAAAGTTGGTTCCAGGAGAGCAAGGAAAATCACAAAGTTGTCGAAAAGAAAGTAGAAGAAATGGCAGCACAATTTCAGAAGAATGCGGGATCCAAAGATCAAATAATAGCTGAATTGGAAGAAACAGTTGAGGACCTGAAAAGAGATCTCGAAGTAAAGGGAGATGAACTCAATACTTTGGTTGATTATGTCCGAAATATTGAAGTTAAGCTCCGGTTGTTAAACCAGAAGCTCCGGGTCACTGAACAGTTACTAACCGAGAAGGAAGAGAGCTTTAGGAAAGCAGAAGCAAATTTCCAGCAAGAGCTGAAAGTGTTGGAGGAAAGGATTGCTACAAAGTCGAGGATAATAGCTACTACCAAGGAAGCTTGCCAGAGGATGGTCACAGATGCCTCAGAGAAAGTGAAAAGTACTTTGATAGGGGTAGAAGCCTTGTCCCTAAAATTTGAAGATGACTGCAAAAGCTATGAACATCGGATAATGGAAATGTCAAATGAGCTTCAGATTGCAAAGAATAAGGTAATTGAGATGAAGAATGAGAAGGAACAACTTGGAAAAGAAGTAGGTGATCTAGTAGTACAACTGCAAGTTACAAAAGAACGAGAATTGACATCGAGAGCGAAGATTGAACAACTAGAGGCTAAGATAAGAAAGGATGAAGGTGAGAAGGAGAACTTAACTAAAGCTGTCAGCCAATTGGAAATAATAATGAAAGAGAAGGACAAAGGTCTACTAGACCTGGGGGAAGAAAAGAGGGAGGCAATAAGGCAGCTGTGTCTGTGGATTGATTATCACAGAAGCCACTATGATTATCTCAGAGAAATTCTGTCGAAGATGCCTGTGAGAGGCCACAGGGCAGCATAGAAGTCAGTATTTCTTACCCAAGCAGATCGGTTTTGGTTATTTGTGGCTATATAACGTTCATTGTTTCATTTATCTTTTCCAAGGAAAAGGGCATTGTCAATATCAACATTCTTAGGTGATGGTTGAATATTACTGCTAGCTATAATATATAGTAAAGCTTGTTTGTATTTGTTCATGAAATACCAGGTTGTAAAGAATCCATGGTCAAGCTCTGGTTTGTGCTTGAAAATATACAATTCTTCTCATGATTATATACTGCCTTCTCTTTTCATGCGTTCTAAGGGTGACAACTTTTCGTAAAATATATTTTTTTATGGATTATTTAATTTCAATTTGGTAGCTAAATATCAATTAATTATGGTCATGGTCACAGTCAAACAGAAACTGAGGAAAAGCGTTCATTTCTTTCAGACATTTTTTGATGAGAGTGTAAAACCTTTAGAAAAATTAATCAGTAATATTAAATAATTTTTAAGAAAATAACTTAACTTCTACGAAATAAGATCTATATTTTAAAATTTTAATTAAAATCGCAAGATTTTTTTATACAGGATTTTTGAAGTCCATTTTTTATGTTGCCTTCGAGTTCCTAAACCCCAATTCCTGCACGGGAAGAAACTATTCAAATCAAATTGTTATTTCACATCAACAAATGCACATTATTCATAAAACCAGCAATGCAGAAATAGATCATTCCATAAGGAGAGAAAATAGACAAACGTATACTGATTTAGAAAACCAAATATTCAAAAAAATTTTAATTTCTATTTGATAAACTAGTCATAATCACAGAGAAAGAGTCACTTTTAAATCTCTAAAAACCTATTGGAATGCACACAGTGCAGCACTTCCACGCAAGTACTTATTGCCATGATACTATGGGAATAGGAAATCTAAAAACTAATAAGGGTTTAGATATTGATAAATCAGAGTAGAAGGGAAAGAGGAATATTAACATATTGACTCGTGGTTGTCGAAACCGGTCAAAAATAACTTTTCTGGTTATCAACAATTTACAACTGCAGATAGTGGTGAAAGGATTGAATCCACAGGGAATTGAGAACTTACCTATTTTCCTTATCAAAACCAATAAAATAAACTGAAACAAAAATAAACTGAAACAAAAATAAACCGAAACAAAAATAAACCGAAAAAGAAGAAAACTAAAAACGAGATAATCTGAAACGAGATAAAACTGAAACGAGATAAAACTGAAAGAAAAATAAACGGAAAGCAAAATAAACTGAAACAAGATAAAACTGAAAACGAGATAAACTGAAAGCGGAATAAAAATAAATTGCAGTAAAAGTAAAATGGGGGGTTTGAGATTGATTTGATTAACAAACTACTGAAAGCAATTAAAATAAGCGAATAATAAAATAAAAGAGAAATAAATAATAAGAAAGCTCTAGTTGAAGAGTTGGATCCACTTCAGTTGTTGGGATTGATTATTGACACTTAGTTTCTTTTGATTGATTCAATAGATTAGTTATGGAAATAGAAGACGCTTCTTACCACCATGCCTCTCCTTATGATTAAATCAATCCTAACTACTCAAACGCATGAGATGTTGCTAGATCATACAATTTTCTTGGTTTTTACACCAAGTATTCTTATGTTCGAATAATCCAAGCAATTACAGACTTAAATCACCCAAACTAACATATTATTACCTTGTAATCAAGAATCAATTGACCATATTGATCAAAACAACAAAGCAACAATGGAATTAAGCATGAGATTGTATGAATATTGAATAACAAAAGATAAACAATGTTTGATCAAGTCTCCCAATCCATAAAACAACTAAAGCATCACCTAATCTTCAACTAGAATAAAAGGTTTCAGTCTCTCATGGCTAAAACAAAAATAAAAAAATAAAAAAAAGAAGAAAGGTAGAAGAAGAGATGTGAATCCCGTAGGTGTCTCCAAGGTGGTGTGTAAAGGTTGTGTGGAGGCTCCTTATGTGTCTTTTTATAGTTGAAAGTACTGCCCTAAGTCATACTTGCTTCCTAATTAGTGAAGAGGCTGCCCAAAGTGCTGAAAAGGAAAGAATCGCGTTGCAAATTCTCCAGAAGGAAGGAGGCGCGCAGATTAGGCTTTAAAAGAGGAAGGGTGCGCGCGGATTGCAGAAGAGGAAGTGGAGCGCAGTCATTGAATACAGAAGGGAAAGTGAATCTGTTCAGTCTTTCCTTTTTAGATGGAACCTTCGTTTGAATTTTAAATGTTGAACGCAGAAGAGGAAAGTGCGTCTTTATGAGATCTTGCTGCCTAAATAGGAAGATATGACTGCTGCAGTGTGTGCACATCTTTGAATAAGGAAAGAAAGATCTGCGATTTGAATTTCAAATAATCTTCTGACTGAACTTTCTTTATTTGCTTTTGCTTCTGCACTTCCCTTATTTGAGGACTTTCCTTTTCTGAAAACTTTTCTTATTTGACATTTTCCATAATTGGCTTCACCTTCTGAATAAGGAAAGAAGAATATGCAATTTGAATTTCAAAGAATCTGTTGATTACGCTTTCCTTTTCTGGCACTTTTCTTATAAGAAAGCTTTCCTTATTTAGTACTTTCCATATTTAAAAACTTTCCTTTTTGGGCACTTTCCATATTTGAAAACTTTCCTTTTTTGGCACTTTCCATATTTGGCACTTTTTGGTAGTTTTAAGAGCATTTTCTCCATATTGTCTCTTTACACCTAATATCTGCAAAACATGATTAAAACCACAAAATTAGGTAGAAAAGGTGTAAATAAACATCAATAAGATCATGATAATATGGACTAAAATATGCTCTATCAAATATCCCCACACCTTGCCTTTTGCTTGTCCTTAAGCAAATAAACATAGTCAAATAAGCTTTCTTTGCTCTAGATCCTTATTTCCACTTAAACTCTTACTCTAGACACCTATTTTGAATCATTGCAGTGAAGAATATATGCATGAAGATTACTCACCTTCTTTCCTTGTTTCCCTTTGCTTACCATGGCTAGGATTTGTTTTACTCAAGAGAGATCATACATGCAGATATTATTTGTTCAGATAAGACTTTTTCTAGCTTTCAGAGTGACTTGCCCTTACCTTGAAGTACTTTATTCAGCTTTTTACACTTTTAATTTTACTTGAACAAGTCACCAACCTTTTGACGTGAAGGTACATATTTGTGATACCCACCCCCAGTTACTCAGTTGGTCACCTGTCCAAGTGGCTATTAGCTCTGTTCATAGTCTTTTGACCATTGGAACAGTTTTCAATTTGTGCTTTTGAAGTCTAAGCCTTTGTGAATTTCTTTCTCTCAATGATTTGGGCAAATCAACACCAATTGCTAAATCAAGTCCTGTTAAGTTCATTCACACAATTTTCAATTTATTCTCTCTAATGAGTGTCATCAATATATTTTTCACCATGGAAAACTCAAAGATTCAATTCAAAAGGCAATACTCAAACATGAATATAACTCACTGCAATTGATTCAACATAAGTTTAAAGAGTCATCACATCAATGGGGTCATGGAAAGAAAAGCTCATCAACATAGTCTATCAGTTTGAGTGAAGCAAATCAGAATACAAAAAAGAAGAAGACTGTGGTTGTGTGTGTTATTGAAAACAAAACGAAAAATTGAAAAAAAATCACATTGAAAATGAAAATAAAAATTTAAACTGAAAATCAAAGCAAAAATTAAAAATTCAGAAATATGCACCCCCACACCTAAATCATGCATTGTCCTCAATGTATAGAAAATATTAAAATGCAAAAGAAACTGAGTACTCCCCTGGGTGTGGTGTGCATGATGCGATCCACTTGATCAAGGCTCAAGTAATTGGGGAAGGAAAAAGAGTCCCAACTGAATTGAGTAGAAAGTGTAGCACTCCTTTTGATTTGGTCATAACCCATCCTCTTTCTTTCATGTACTCATGAAGTAACATGATCAGCTTTTCCTCTTTCAGATGAGGTGTGCCTCTAGCCCTTATGTTTGCATTTTTGAGCACTTCCAACTTCAATTGATATTTCTCCATAGGTGGCTGCAATTTGGCATTAAGTTTATGCAAAATAAATTCTACCTTATCCGGAGGTTTGGGAAGACATTGATCTGCATGGTCCTTTGGTTTAGGTGCTTGGAATACCATTTGTTCCTTGTGAGCATGGACTGTTTGCGTTGGAAGGCTGAAAGGAGTTTCAGGCGATGGAAGCTATGGTGAGAGGTTCGGCGGCTGAAAGGTGGTAGTGTTCGGCGGCTGAAAGGTGGTAGTTTCAGTCTGCGCAAGGCTGATCTGAAGAGGTGCGATTGGCTCTCCTTTGTTCTGCTCATGTTTGTAGTTCACCTGTTGGATGTAACAGTCAGTTTCTTTCAGTTCTGGCTCTTTCTGGCTCTCTTCCCTACAAAGATTATTGTTCAGAATATCATCTTGATTCATATAAAAAACATTTTTGCTCAAATAATCAATGACATCTAAACTATCAACAGGTTCTGTTTGACCAGTTTGTTTGGACAAACAATTTTCTGATTGTTTCTCTTCAGCAGCTTTTTCTTGAACTTGCGAACTTTCATCATCTGTGTCATCATCTTGAAACTTGTCCTCTCTTCTTATCATGGTTGCACTCATTGAGGTGGTCAATTATTCCATTTGCTGTTGGAGAGTTTGCACAGAAATTGCCAATGTCCTCATCTTCTCTTCAAGGCGTTGGTTGGAACTTGGAGATTCTGGTTGGGCTTGATATCCTTGATAATTTTGGTAGTCGTTATCCCATGCATAACTAAAGTCTGGACAGTCTCCTCAACCTGGATTGTATGTGTTATAGTATGGATCATGTCTTGGCTGTTCATAGAATCCTCCATATGCATGAATTGGTTGGTCACTGAATCCTCCAAATGTATGTCTACGCTGACTATTCCCATAAAGCATAGGACATTGATCAGTTGGGTATCCTACATATGCATCAGTCCCATATGGCCTTAGTGGCTGAGATGCTTGAACCTATTGAACTAGTCCTATGACAAATTCTTTCATAAAAGATGTCAGTAAAGAAAAATCAGATCTACTTACCTCATCCATGATTCAGATCTGCGATGGTGACTGTGCCTTGGTGAGATGTTCGGCGGCCGAATGAGGATGAGGTTCGGCGGCCGAATGTGTTGCAGAAGGTGCTCCTGCACAAAGGTGGTCTTCAAAATTTTTTTTTTTTAATTTGGTCCTGAAAGAAAAACAAATAAGTTAAATCAATTCCCCTGCAACAGCGCCAATTTTTGACTTGCGGTTGTCGAAGCCAGTCAAAAATAACCTTTCTGGTTATCAATAATTTACAACTGCAGATAGTGGTGAAAGGATCGAATCCACAGGAAATTGAGAACTTACCTATTTTCCTTATCAAGACCAATAAAATAAACTGAAACAAAAATAAACTGAAACAAGAATAAACTGAAAAAGAAGAAAACTGAAAACGAGATAATCTGAAACGAGATAAAATTGAAACGAGATAAAACTGAAAGAAAAATAAACGGAAAGCAAAATAAACTGAAACGAAATATAACGAGATAAAACTGAAAGAGAAATAAACGGAAAGCAAAATAAACTGAAATGAGATAAAACTGAAAACAAGATAAACTGAAAGCGGAATAAAAATAAATTGCAGTAAAAGTAAAATGGGGGGTTTGAGATTGATTTGATTAACAAACTACTGAAAGCAATTAAAATAAGCGAATAATAAAATAAAAGAGAAATAAATAATAAGAAAGCTCTAGTTGAAGAGTTGGATCCACTTCAGTTATTGGGATTGATCATTGACACTTAGTTTCTTTTGATTGATTCAATAGATTAGTTATGGAGATGGAAGACGCTTCTCACCACCATGTCTCTCCTTATGATTAAATCAATTAGGGAACGTCGTCTAATTAATTACTAATTAACAAATTGCCAAGGAACATCCTTGGACCTTAGGCATCAAACAATTGTTAATTGCATGAAGAAAGAGAGAGATCCAATTCTAACTACTCAAACGCATGAGATGTTACTAGATCATACAATTTCCTTGGTTTTTACATCAAGTGTTCTTATGTTCGAATAATCCAAACAATTACGGACTTAAATCACCCTAACTAATATCTTATTACCTTGCAATCAAGAATTAATTGGCCATATTGATCAAAACAACAAAGCAATAATGGAATTAAGCATGAGATTGTATGAATATTGAATAACAAAAGATAAACAATGTTTGATCAAGTCTCCCAATTCATAAAACAACTAAAGCATCACCTAATCTTCAACTAGAATAAAAGGTTTCAGCCTCTTATGGCTGAAAGAAAAATAAAAAATAAAAGAAAAGAAGAAAGGTAGAAGAAGAGATGTGAATCCTGTGTTAGTGTATATGCCCTAGGCCATTATCTTGGACCTTTTTGTATGTCGTTTTGGTTATTAATAAAAGAGGTTTTTATCATTATTATTTGTTTGCATGTTATATAATAATGATTATCATCCCTGATTACTTATTATTATGTTGATAATAATAAAATATAACTAGTATGATTATTGAACGATAATCATGAGATGATTATGTATATGTTGATATAATTCAATAATCATAAATACTTGTTAGAGAACAAAGTATTGGATGGACCTGCATTGAGATCACTACATGGGTTATTGTCATAAGTGAATCTCAAAGTAGTTATGTCTTAATCCTTTGACTTGAGATTTTCATAGTTTCCAACATAAGGACAATTATGTTTTGATATAACCAAACGTTGTCTTTAATCGGACAATCATAAAGGTTATGATTGAGCATAATAGAAATTATGTAGAGGATAATGAACAATCAAGATAGGATTTGTCCCTCTCTATGAGAGAGATATCTTCTGGGCCCCTCGATAAGTGAGACTGAGAAATGTATGGTCGTGCTCAAATGAATTGATAGTGTGATCAATATCATTTGAATTTATCAGTCTACTTAGAGATCGAGAAATCATAAGTTTGGACATTATAAGTTTGACATTGACCATGACAACTAGATATCGTGTGACAAAGGGATTAATACATGTTCTATTTATTAGGCTTTATTGGACTATTGATCCTCATATTAGTTGGATAGTCATAATGTCTTGCTAGAGGCCACTTATGACTTATGGGCCTTGTGGGACTGGGCCTATTGCCGATTAATGTGAGCCTATTGGGTCACACACAAGAACGTTGTTGATGTGCTATATTAATGGGCTAAAAGCCCATTAGTATAATTAATAATAATAAAGTGTTATTATTATTAATGTTAATTAATAATAATAAAGTGTTATTATTATTAATTATTTATTATTATAAGATAATAATATTTAATAGATCTGCAGTCTATCTGTAACTGTTACAGATAAAGGACTCTATCACATAAAGATATTTGAGTATCTGCGAGTGTAACGACCCCAAAATGGACCGTCACCGGCGCTAGGATTCAGGTCGGCTTAAGGCCGCCAGAACCCGTAGCTAGCCTGCTATACTCTCTGTGTACCTGTAAATCTCATACATGATCCTACATTTTCTGTGCAAATAAACACTCTTTTCTGAACCACGGCTTAACCTGTGCATGCACTATCTCTGTACTCCGTACTCCGTACTCTGTACTCTGTATTCTGTACCCCTGACTAGAGCTTGCTCTAGATGGGTTTATTCATATCTGTTAAGCCTGGTTTTTCGCATACACTGTAAAATAGTTATATAAACAGACCATGTATACAAAAGATTTACAACACAAACTAACTAAGTCAAGCACAACTGTAACTGTATACACAACTAGGACATCTCGTTAATATTACATGTCCACTCTAAGCTATTACAAATCTTTTTACTCTTGCTGTACTCTGCTGATCTCCCCTGTACACTGAACACTGAACCTGCAAGATTGGGGTTAAGGGAGTGGGGTGAGCTCTATAGCCCAGTGAGTAGAACAGTAAAATAAATCATTAACACATGATCATATGGAATGCATCATATCACAGACAAACCACATCAAGGGTAAACCTGTCACCAAATAGTCCCAGTATCTCATACCAGGGCGTAGTCAAAGGCACCTGGATTTCCTGTCTCATATATGTATATGTGTATATAACACCTGTACTTACCATTGCCAGGGCGTAGTCAAAGGCTCCTGGACTTTACTATACCTGCTAGGGCGTAGTCAAAGGCTCCTGGACTTCTATACCTACCAGGGCGTAGTTAAAGGCTCCTGGACTTATCTCAGTGACTATTGGATCATTCAGCATTCACCCACATCAACAAATAACGATGCAATGCAACATATTCGTGGATTCTAATGCAATCAACCTACTGCATAACCATGATGCATGAAATATGCTAAAACACATTCCATTGCTCAATTAAAAGAATTAAGTTTAGTTCCACTCACCTCTGGCTATCTGGACTGACTCTGCAGGCTCTGTAAACTCTGGAGCAGTACTCACTGCTGCTCTTTCTGGTTCTTTTGGTCTGTGTAAGCACAGATAAACTCAAATGAGGGACCAAACGAAGTCAAGAACAACTCTATTAACCTCCCCAAGACTCCCCTTAAAGTCATGCAAACATCCATGCAAAGCATGCAAAGGAAGGCTGGACAGAATACTTTCGGCGGCAGGTTCGGCGGCCGAAAGTCCTCTCTAGAGCCGAAACTCATGCACCTTCGGCGGCCGAATCTCAACTTTCGGCAGCCGAACCCTTTCGGGGGCAAGTTTCGGGGGCTGAAAGGCACTCTAGAGATGAAAGTCTCTAACCTTCGGCGGCCGAAACTCCCCTCCAAAGCCAAAAGTCCAAAGGCTCGGCTCAGCACGTTCAGCGGCCGAAGCTGGGTTCATCAAGAAGGCAGAACCTGCTCTGCCTCACGCCAAAACACACCAATCTTCCTCCAACTCAAACACCTCAACTTCTCAACATGCATACACCCAAGTATATGCTCAAAGGGGTCAAAACCTACTTAAAAACCCCAACAACACAAAACATAAAACACATATACAAGCGTTGTCACAAAAATATCACAAAACCTCCCTTTTACCCTATTCATACAACTCTCTCCCAAAACGTCATAAAACCTTCAGAAAACATAAAAACAAGTTCAGGATCTTCACTTACCTCTTGAAACCAAGAAGATGAACGATCCTAACGTGGAGTTTTGAAACAACTCTCCTTCAAACTCTCCAAACTTCACAATTTTGTGTTTTTAGCTCAAAACCTTCAAAATAACATAAAAATCAATCAAACCTTTGCATGATTTGATAAAAACATGAAGAAACCTTAAGAAGGACAGGGTCTCATCTTAGAAAGTGAAAGAAACGGCAAAGCTTATCCTTTCAACCGACTGAGGGCCTTTTATAGGTGGCTGGCCAGACCACCTTCGGCGGCCACACGTGAAACCGAAAGCCATGCATGTTCGGCGGCCGAATGTCACCTTCGGCGGCCGAATGTCACCTTCGGCGGCCGAATGTCACCTTCGGCTGCCGAACCTGGCTTTTCTGCCTTGATTCTTTTCTTTCAAACACTTAGTTCCATTTACCTTTAAAACATTAAAACATACTATATTACTTTAGAAAACCATAAATCTTACCCTTCTAAAGATTCCAACATCATAAATTCCACCGGAAAGTAGAATTCCGACGCCAGACTCTAGCCGGGTATTACATTCTCCCCCCTTTAAGAACATTCGTCCTCGAATGTTCTGCAAATAAACAAATAAACACATAAAAAGGAGGAAAACGAACCTCAAAACAGATATGGATACTGTTGGAGCATAGACTCCCGCGTCTCCCACGTACACTCTTCTAGATTATGGTGGTTCCATAGGACTTTCACCATCGGAATCTCCTTGTTTCTTAGCTGTCTGATCTGTGTGTCCAAAATCCGTACTGGCTGCTCTATATAAGTGAGATCTCTAAGAATCTCCACTTCAGGCTCACTAAGAACCTGACTCGGATCTGACACGAATTGCCGTAGCATAGAAACATGAAATACCGGGTGAATCCTCTCCATAGAAGTAGGTAAATCTAGCTTATACGACACATTTCCAATCTTCTGTAAAATCTCAAAGGGTCCAATGTACCGTGGAGCTAACTTACCCTTCTTTCCAAAACGAACCACTCCTTTCATTGGAGACACCTTTAGCAATACCATACTACCCTCCTGAAACTCTATCTGCTTTCTGCGTACGTCTGCATAGTTTTTCTGCCTGCTCTGCGCAGTTCGAATCCTCTCTCTGATCACGGGCACCACTCTACTGGTAATCTCTACTAACTCTGGCCCTGCAAGAGCCTTCTCTCCTACCTCTTCCCAGCAAACAGGTGATCTGCACTTCCTCCCATATAACGCTTCATAAGGAGCCATCCCTATGCTAGCATGATGGCTGTTATTGTAGGCAAACTCCACCAGAGGTAGATGCTGCCTCCAAGAACCGCCAAAGTCTAACACACACATTCGGAGCATATCCTGTAATACCCGGCTCGAGTCCGGCATCTGAATTCCTGTCGTCCGGTGGAATCCAGGATGTCGGCATTCGTTAGACGGGTAGGATTTATGGTTTTCTAAAGTCATGAAGTATGTTTTCATGTTTTCAAGTTAAATAGAACTAAGGTTTTGAAAGAAAAGAACCAAGGCAGAAAAGCCAGGTTCGGCCGCCGAAGGTGACATTCGGCCGCCGAACATGCATGGCTTTCGGTTTCACGATAGGCCGCCGAAGGTAGTCTGGCCAGCCACCTATAAAAGGCCCTCAGTCGGTTGAACGGATAAGTACTGCCGTTTCTTTCACTTTCTGAGGTGAGACCCTGTCCTTTTTGAGTTTTCTTCATGTTTTCATCAAATTATGCAAAGGTTTGATTGAGTTTTTATGGATTTTGAAGGTTTTGAGCTAAAAACACAAAGTTGTGCACGTTGGAGGGTTTGAAGGAGAGTTGCTCCAAAACTCCACGTTAGGATCGTTCATCTTCTTGGTTTCAAGAGGTAAGTGAAGATCCTGAACTTGTTTTTATGATTTCTGAAGGTTTTCTACGGTTTTGGGAGAGAGTTGCTTGAATAGGGTAAAAAGAGAGGTTTTGATGATTTTGTGAGCAAAGCTTGTATATGTGTTATATGTTTGGTGTTGTTGGGGTTTTTAGGTAGTTTTTGACCCCTTTGAGCATATGCTTGGGTGTATGCACGTTGAGGAATTGAGATGGTTGAGTTTGAGGCGACTTGGTGCATTTTGGCAAGAGGCAGAGCAAGTTTCTGCCTTGCTGATGAACCCAGCTTCGGCCGACAAAGCATGGTTCGGCCGCCGAATGTGCTGAGGAGGTGGCTTCGGCTGCCCAAGCTTGCCCCCGAGCTTTTGGACTTTCGGCTCTGGAGGGGAGTTTCGGCCGCCGAAGGTTAGAGACTTTCGTCTCTGGAGGGCCTTTCAGCCCCCAAAACTAGCCCCCAAAAGGGTTCGGCTGCCGAAAGTAGAGATTCGGTCGCCGAAGGTGCATGAGTTTCGTCTCTGGAAGGACTTTTGGCCGCCGAACCTGCTGCCAAAAGTGTTTTGTCCAGCCTTCCTTTGCATGCTTTGCATGGATGTTTGAGTGAGTTTAAGGGGATTCTTGGGGAGTTTAATAGAGTTGTTCTTAAAGTAGTTTGGTCCCTCATTTGCATTTATCTGTGCCTACACAGACCAGAGGAACCAGAGAGAGCAGCAGTGAGTACTGCTCCAGAGTTTACAAAACCTGCAGAGTCAGTCCAGACAACCAAAGGTGAGTGGAACTAAACTTAATACTTGTTTTAATTGAGACATTGTGTAATACCCGGCTAGAATCCAGCACCGGAATTCCTGTCGTCCGGTGGAATCCGGGGTGTCGGAATTCTATAGAAGGGTAGGATATATGTTTTCCTATAGTGTTATGATGTATTTTAAGGTTTTTAGTTGAATTGATTTGAGTTGGTTTGAGGTTGGAAGAGAAAAGTCTATGGAGACTTTTGCCAAGTTCGGCCGCCGAAAGTGCCCAATGTTCGGCTTCCGAAGTTCAGGTTCGGCCCCAAAATGTTGCATGGTTTTGCATGCGATTCGGCAGCCGAAGCTGAGTTGGCTAGCCGACTATTGAGCATTCCTTAGTCAGCATTTTGGACAGGTGTTGGCTCCAAACCCTGTCCAGAAGCTTGGCCACGTCTCCTATGTTTTACAGCTCCTGCAAAAGTGTGTTGTTTTGTTGGTTTTCACTAGGTGTTGAAGGGTTGAAGCAAAAAGCTTAGGTTTGAGAGTTTAGTGAGTTTGAAGAGAAGTTGATCTTTCTTTGTTCAGATCGTTCATCTTCGTGTTTACAGGAGGTACGTGAAGATCTTGAACATGTTTTACTGTTTGAAAGAGGTTTTCTGAAGGTTTGGGTAGAGAATGCATGCTTAGGTGACAAAGGGTGTTTTTGATGGTTTAGCTTGTAAGCATGATTATTTGTTCTGTTTGATGTGTTTGTTGGGGTTTTTAGGTAGTTTTGGACCCCTTTGGACATATACATGAGTATATGTGTGTTGAGGAGTTGAAGTTTGCATGTTTTGCGAGATTGAAGGGATGGAGGAGTTTGTTTGCCGTTGGGGCTGAGTTCTGGATGAACTCAGGTTCGGCAGCCGAAGGTTCATTCGGCCGCCGAACCTCTTGCATGGTGGCTTAGGCTGCCACAGCTTGCCCCCGCGAGTTTTGCATGTTCGGCTCTGTTTGGGGGATTCGGCCGCCGAAGGTGCCGCCGAAGGTTAGAGACTTTCGTCTCTGGAGTGCCTTTTGGCCCCCGAAACTTGCCCCCGAAAGGGTTCGGCCGCCGAAGCTTGAGATTCGGCCGCCGAAGGTGCTTGAGTTTTGTCTCTGGAGAGGACTTTCGGCCGCCGAACCTGCCGCCGAAAGTGTCCTGTCCAGCTTTCTTTTGCATGCTTTGCATGGATAGTTGAGTGAGTTTAAGGGGATTCTTGGGGACTTTAAGAGAGTTATTCATAAGCTTGTTTGGTCTCTCATTTGAGTCCATCTGTATAGGTACAGACCAGAGGAACCAGAGAGAGCAACAGTGAGTACTGCTCCAGAGTTTCAGAGCCTGCAGAGTTAGTCAGTCCAGATAGCCAGATGTGAGTGGAACTAAACTTAATTCTTTTACTTGCACAATGGAATGTTTTAGCATATCTCATGCATCATGATTATGCCTTAGGTTGATTGCATTAGTATCCACGAATATGTTGCATTGCATCGTTATTTGTTGATGTGGGTAAATGCTGAATGATCCCATAGTCGCAGACAGGAAGTCCAGGAGCCTTTGACTACGCCCTGGCAATGGTAAGTACAGAGGTGTTATATACACATATACATATATGACAGGAAGACCAGGTGCTCGATTCTACGCCCTGGCACAGAGTTACTAGGACTATGTGGTGACAGGTTTACTCTTGATGTGGCTTGTCTGTGCTATGGTGCATTCCATGAGATCATATTTTACTGAGATGTTTTACTGTTCTACTCACTGGGCTATAGAGCTCATCCCACTCCCTTAACCCCAGTTTTGCAGGTTCAGTGTACAGTGTACAGGGATAGTTCAGCAGAGTACAGGAAGAGTAAAGAGATTTGTAATAGCTTAGAGTGGACATGTAATAATAAAGAGATGTAAGAGTTGTGTATACAGTTAAAAATGTGCTTGACCTAGTGATGTATGTTTTGTACATGATCTGTATATGTATATATGTTTTCCTGTATGTGAAAACCAGGCTTAACAGGTATGAGTTACCCATCTAGAGCAAGCTCTAGTCAGGGATATAGAGTACAGAGTACATGAGGACAGAGTACAGAGATAGTGCATGCACAAGTTAAGCCTTGGTTCAGAAAAGAGTTTTTATTTTCACAGAAAATGTATGATCATGTATGAGGTTTACAGGTACACAGAGAGTATAGCAGGCTTGCTACGGGTTCTGGCGGCCTTAAGCCGACCTGAATCCTAGCGCTGGTGACGGTCCATTTTGGGGTCGTTACAGATTGGTATCAGAGCCCTAGGTTCACATGATCGGACCTATAGAGACAGTGTTGGGCTCATACAGGGTAGAAGTGGTCAAGCACAATAGGAAATCATGTCCAATAGGATAGGGTATTGAGTCCTATCTGCTATGATATGCCATGAGTTTTGCATGTGTATTATTGATATGTGATGTTGATGTGCTAAAGTGTTATGTTATATGTTGTGTTTCCAGAGTAAAGATGAGAGGAACTCGTCGATCAGCTCGATTGACTGGAGTCCCACCAGAGAATGAGAGACCAGCTGCTCATCCTCCTGCATTGCCAAGGGCAAGGTCTCAGAGATCTAGCAGGGAAGGTATGTCAATAGACCCTAGAAGGTCTGTCGACGAGAGCAGAAGAGGAACAGCTAGGGGAGGAAGATCAGAGGAAAGGAGGGAAGCTATGGAGATTGATCAGTCTAGAGATGACGGCATGGGTATAGGCAGCTTTGAGGAAGGTATGGGAGAGTCGCAGGGAGGCGCTCAGACCTCAGGTTTTGGCTATCCAGAGTATCCAATGGGAGGTATGTCGGAGTACTCGAGTTTTGTGCCATATCCCCCTTACATGCCATATATGCCTTATCCTTACTATCCACCATATCCTATGTATCCCTCATCCCCTACCCATCCAAGTGCAGCACACCTAGAGCCAAATGAACCAGTACCACCACCAGAACCAGTAGCCCCTGTTGTTGACAGACATCAGCCTAGCTCATCTGGAGGTAAGGTACAAATGACAGAGTACTTGAAATTGGATGCTCCGAAATATAACACGAGAGATGATCCATTTGATTACCTCAGAGCAGTTAGGATGATAACCAGTGAATTGGGAGCAGATGATAGGAGAGCCATTGAGATGGCAGGTTTCACATTAAAATGCAAGAAAGCCAGAGAATGGTTTAAGAATTATGTGGAGCCTAGACTGGACAGCATGTCATGGGGCGAGTTCGCCAATGAGTTTGCAGGGTGGGCTTTTCCTGATAGTTTCAGGGAGATGAAAGTAATAGAGTTCGAATAGTTGCGACAAACAGATGAGATGAGTGTTGATGAATTTACAGATAAGTTCCTGGATCTGCTTCAGTACGTGGGTCAAGCCTATGATACTGATCAGAAGAAGGCAAGGAGATATACTATGAGACTGCATCCCAGGTATGCTTCCTTGATTCTTCCAGCAGAAAAGGAGAGTTTCCACACGATAGTGGACGCAGCCAGGAAAATGGAAGCTAGTGCCAATATTCAGAAACAGTCAAAGGCACAGGCTTCGGGTTCTAAAGCCCCCACTCCAGGCAGTAAAAGATGGGATAGAGCAAAAGGAACAAAGAGTAAGTTCTGAAGTAAAGTCAAGTCAGGTCTGGGAATAGGTAGTGGCTCAAGCTTTGGCACAGCTTCAGTCTGCAGAAGATGCGGAAAACCACATGGAGGAGTTTGTCAGTTGGGATCTACAGCTTGTTTTCGTTGTGGACAGGAAGGGCATATCGCTCGGAATTGTCCGCAGATGACTTTTGCACCATCCCAGCAGATGAGTTCAGGAAGTGTGGTACAGCCAGTTGTTCGGCCAGTAGCTCCAGTCATGCCTCAGAGTAGTGGCAGAGGTAGAGGGAGAGGGGCAGCCTCGACTTCAGCAGCAGGTTCCCGAGGTGGAAATCCGGTAGCCCCAGCACGGATTTTCACAGTGACACAGGAGGAGGCTAACACGTCGAACACAGTGGTGTCAGGTAATCTCATCATTGGGTGTTCAGATGTATATGCTTTGATGGACCCCGGTGCTTCTCATTCCTTTATTGCTTCGAGAGCCATAGAGAGATTGGGTTTGATCAGTTCTGAGTTAGAGTATCCTCTCTGGGTCAGTGGACCTAGATGTGACCCATCAGTGGCAGTGTCAGTCTGTCGTTTTAGTCCAGTGTTCATAGAGGGTAGATGCCTTCCAGCTGACCTTGTGGTTCTAGATTTGACAGATTTTGATGTCATTCTAGGGATGGATTGGTTATCTGCATACAGTGCTACTTTGGACTGTAGAGAGAAGATAGTGAGTCTCAGAGACCAGGATGGGTCAGAGTGTGTCTTCAGAGGAGACAGGAGAGGTACACCCAGAGGTATGATTTCAGCCCTTCAGGCTCGTCGTTTGCTTAGGAGGGGTTGTCAGGGGTTTCTAGCTCATGTGAGAGAGCTAGACAGTCAGGTGCGGAAACCAGCTACAGTACCAGTAGTCCGAGAGTTTCTCGATGTTTTTCCAGACGAACTTCCAGGACTACCACCTGGTAGGGAGATAGAGTTTGAAATTGAATTGATGCCTGATACCAGACCTATCTCTATTCCTCCCTACAGGATGGCGCCAGCAGAGTTAAAGGAGTTGAAAGAGCAGTTGCAGGACTTGGTAGATAAGGGTTTCATCCACCCCAGTACCTCACCTTGGGGTGCTCCAGTGCTTTTTGTCAGAAAGAAGGATGGCTCCCTCAGACTTTGTATCGACTACAGACAGTTGAACAAAGTCACTACCAAGAATAGGTATCCTTTACCTCGGATTGATGATCTGTTCGACTAGCTAGCTGGAGCAGGTTGTTTTTCGAAAATAGATATGAGATCTGGGTATCATCAGTTGAGAGTCAGAGAGGCAGATGTGCCTAAGACAGCTTTCAGGACCAGATATGGGCATTATGAGTTCTTAGTGATGCCGTTTGGGTTGACTAACGCCCCTGCAG
This sequence comes from Manihot esculenta, assembly GCF_001659605.2. NCBI lineage: Eukaryota > Viridiplantae > Streptophyta > Magnoliopsida > Malpighiales > Euphorbiaceae > Manihot > Manihot esculenta. Next base: position 12,201,719 of record NC_035161.2, read on the forward strand.
CATTTATGGATCTTATGAACAGGGTATTCAGTGAGTTTCTGGATCACTTTGTCATTGTTTTCATCGATGACATCTTAGTGTATTCCAGAGATGCAGAGGAGCATGCCCAGCATCTGAGGATCGTTCTGCAGACACTGAGAGAGCATGGTTTGTATGCCAAGTTCTCGAAGTGTGAGTTTTGGTTGAGGAGCATTGCCTTCTTGGGACATGTGGTATCAGCAGAGGGTATTGAGGTAGACCCCAAGAAGATAGAGGCTGTAGCTAACTGGCCCAGACCCACGACAGTGACTGAGATTAAAAGCTTTCTGGGACTGGCAGGTTACTACAGGAGGTTCGTTCAGAACTTCTCAAAGATAGCAGCTCCGATGACCAAATTAACTCAGAAGAACCAGAAGTTTGTCTGGTCAGAGCAGCATGAAGAGAGCTTGGAGGAGCTCAAGCGGAGATTGACCACAGCACTAGTGTTAGCTTTGCCTGTCAGTAATGAGGAGTTCATAGTGTTCTGTGATGCTTCTCGAGTGGGATTGGGTTGTGTATTGATGCAGAGTGATAGGGTGATAGCTTATGCTTCTAGACAGTTGAAGAAGCACGAGTTGAATTACCCTACCCATGACCTAGAGATGGCAGCAGTTATCTTTGCACTTAAGATGTGGCGGCATTACCTCTACGGGGTCAAATGCGAGATCTTCACCGATCACAAGAGTTTACAGTACATCTTGAGTCAGAGAGAACTGAATTTGCGGCAGAGGAGATGGGTAGAATTGCTCAGTGATTATGATTGTAAGATCCAGTATCATCCGGGTAAGGCGAATGTTGTGGCAGACGCCCTAAGCTGGAAGTCACTAGGCAGTCTATCCCATATAGCAGCAGAGCGAAGACCAGTTGTAATGGAGCTTTATAAGCTCTTAGACGAGGGCTTACAGCTAGAGTTGTCTGGTACAGGTGCGTTGATAGCACAGATGAGAGTGACACCTGTGTTTCTGGAGCAGATAGCTCAGAGACAGCATGAGGACCCTGAGTTGATGAAAATTGCCAGGACTGTTCAGTCAGGCAACAGTGTAGAGTTCAGATTTGACAGTAAAGGGATCCTTCGCTATGGGAGTCGACCCTGTGTACCAGATAGGGGCAGTGTGAAGGAAGACATTATGAGGGAAGCTCATAATGCGAGATATAGTGTTCACCCAGGAGCCAGCAAGATGTATCAGGATCTGAAAAGGGTCTATTGGTGGCCAGCCATGAAGAAAGAAGTGGCGCAGTTCGTGACAGCCTGTGAGGTTTGCTAGAGGGTGAAACTAGAGCATCAGAAACCAGCCGGAATGCTTAACCCATTACCGATTCCAGAGTGGAAATGGGAGAACATAGCCATGGATTTTGTAGTGGGTTTACCAGCTACGTCCAACAGGATAGACTCTATATGGGTGATTGTGGACAGACTCACGAAATCTGTTCATTTTCTTCCAGTACGGAGTAACTATTCTGTGGATAAGTTGGCACAGGTCTATCTGGATGAGATCGTGAGATTACATGGAGTTCCAGTGTCTATAGTTTCAGACAGAGGACCTCAGTTTACCTCCCGCTTTTGGCGGAGTCTGCAGAGTGCGATGGGCACGAGATTAGATTTTAGCACTGCTTTCCACCACAGACTGATGGACAGTCAGAAAGGACCATCCAGACCATAGAGGATATGCTTCGACTATGTGTGTTAGATTTTGGCGGTTCTTGGAGGCAGCATCTACCTTTGGTGGAGTTTGCTTACAATAACAGCCATCATGCTAGCATTGCGATGGCTCCTTATGAAGCGTTGTATGGGAGGAAGTGCAGATCCCCTGTTTGCTGGGAAGAGATAGGAGAGAGGGCTCTTGCAGGGCCAGAGTTAGTAGAACTTACCAGTAAAGTGGTGCCCATGATCAGAGAGAGAATCAAAACAGCACAGAGCAGACAGAAAAGTTATGCAGACGTTCGCAGAAAGCAGTTAGAGTTCCAGGAGGGTAATTGGGTATTGCTGAAAGTGTCTCCAATGAAAGGGGTGGTTCGTTTTGGGAAGAAGGGTAAATTAGCTCCACTGTACATTGGACCCTTTGAGGTGTTGCAGAGGATCGGAAATGTGTCGTATAAGCTGGATTTACCTGCTTCTATGGAGAGAATTCACCCGGTATTTCATGTTTCTATGCTACGGCAATTTGTGTCAGATTCGAATCAGGTTCTGAGTGAGCTTGAGGTGGAGATTCATACGGATCTCACCTATATAGAGCAGCCAGTGCGGATTCTAGACACGCAGATCAGACAGCTAAGGAACAAGGAGATTCCGATGGTGAAAGTTCTATGGAACCACCATAATATAGAAGAGTGCACCTGGGAGACGCGGGAGTCTATGCTCCAGCAGTATCCATATTTGTTTTGAGGTTAGTTTCCTCCTTTTTATGTGTTAATTGTTGGTTTTAGCACCATTCGAGGACGAATGTTTTTAAGGGGGGAGAATGTAATACCCGGCTAGAATCCAGCACCGGAATTCCTGTCGTCCGGTGGAATCCGGGGTGTCGGAATTCTATAGAAGGGTAGGATATATGTTTTCCTATAGTGTTATGATGTATTTTAAGGTTTTTAGTTGAATTGATTTGAGGTTGGAAGAGAAAAGTCTATGGAGACTTTTGCCAAGTTCGGCCGCCGAAGGTAAGTTTGGCCGCTGAAAGTGCCCAATGTTCGGCTTCCGAAGTTCAGGTTCGGCCCCCGAATGTTGCATGGTTTTGCATGCGATTCGGCAGCCGAAGCTGAGTTGGCTAGCCGACTATTGAGCATTCTTTAGTCAGCATTTTGGACAGGTGTTGGCTCCAAACCCTGTCCAGAACCTTGGCCACGTCTCCTATGTTTTACAGCTCCTGCAAAAGTGTGTTGTTTTGTTGGTTTTCACTAGGTGTTGAAGGGTTGAAGCAAAAAGCTTAGGTTTGAGAGTTTAGTGAGTTTGAAGAGAAGTTGATCTTTCTTTGTTCAGATCGTTCATCTTCGTGTTTACAGGAGGTACGTGAAGATCTTGAACATGTTAGAGATTACTAGTCGAGTGGTGCCCATGATCAGAGATAGAATCAGCACAGCGCAAAGCAGACAGAAAAGTTATGCAGACGTTCGCAGAAAGCAGTTAGAGTTCCAGGAGGGTAATTGGGTATTGCTGAAAGTGTCTCCAATGAAAGGAGTGGTTCGTTTTGGGAAGAAGGGTAAATTAGCTCCACGGTACATTGGACCCTTTGAGGTGTTGCAGAGGATCGGAAATGTGTCATATAAGCTGGATTTACCTGCTTCTATGGAGAGGATTCACCCGGTCTTTCATGTTTCTATGCTACGGCAGTTTGTGTCAGATCCGAATCAGGTTCTGAGTGAGCCTGAGGTGGAGATTCATACAGATCTCACCTATATAGAGCAGCCAGTGCGAATTCTGGACACACAGATCAGACAGCTAAGGAACAAGGAGATTCCGATGGTGAAAGTTCTGTGGAACCACCATAATGTAGAAGAGTGTACATGGGAGATGCGGGAGTCGATGCTTCAGCAGTATCCATATTTGTTTTGAGGTTAGTTTCCTCCTTTTTATGTGTTTCATTGTTTGGTTTAGGACCATTCGAGGACGAAGGTTCTTAAGGGGGGGAGAATGTAATACCCGGCTCGAGTCCGGCATCGGACTTCTACTTTCCGATGGAGTTTCAAATGTCGGAGGTCTCTAGCAGGGTTTGATTTCTGTTTTCCTTCAATGTTTTGATATGTTCATGAAGTTTTAAGCATAAGGAAATGAGTTTTTGAGTGAAATGAACCAAGGCAGAAAAGCCAGGTTCGGTCGCCGAAGTTGAGCATCGTTTTGATAGGCCGCCGAAGGTGGTCTGGCCAGCCACCTATAAATGGCCCTCAGTCGGTTGAAGCAGTAGAACACCGTTTCTTTCACTTGCTGAGGTGAAACTCTGCCCTTTGTGAGTATTTCTTCATGTTTTCATTAAATCAAGCAAAGATTTGATTAGTTTTTATGATCTTTTGAAGGTTTTAAGCTAAAAACTCAAAGTTGTGAAGGTTGGAGAGTTTGAAGGAGAGTTGCTCCAAAACTCCACGTGAGGATCGTTCCTCTACTTGTTTTCACAAGGTAAGTGAAGATCCTGAGCTTGTTTGTATGTTTTCTGAAGGTTTTATGGGGTGTAGAGAGAGAGGTGCATGGATAGGGTTTTGTGTAAGGTTTTGATGATTTTGTGCATAGAGCTTGTTTCTGTGTTGTTTGAGTTGTGTTTTTGGGGTTTTTAGGTAGTTTTTGACCCCTTTGAGCATATACATGAGTGTATGCAAGTTGAGGAAGTGTGGTGTGAAGTTGGAGAGGAGTTTGGTGCATTTGGCGAGAGGCAGGGCAAGTTTCTGCCCTGCTGATGAACTCAGGTTTGGCAGCCGAAGGTACATTCAGCCGCCGAACCCCTGAAGAGGTGTGAGGAGGTGGCTTCGACTGCCCAAGCTTGCCCCGAGCTTTTAGACTTTCGGCTCTGGAGGGAAGTTCGGCCGCTGAAGGTGCCGCCGAAGGTTAGAGACTTTCGTCTCTGGAGTGCCTTTTGGCCTCCGAAACTTGCCCCCGAAAGGGTTCGGCAGCTGAAAGTGGAAGTTCGGCCGCCGAAGGTGCTTGAGTTTAGTCTCTGGAGAGGACTTTCGGCCGCCGAACCTGCCGCCGAAAGTGTTCTGTCCAGCTTTATTTTGCATGCTTTGCATGGATGTTAGAGTGAGTGTAAGGGGATTTTTGGGGAGTTTAATAGAGTTGGTCATAAGTTAGTTTGGTCCCTCATTTGAGCTTATCTGTACCTATACAGACCAGAGGAACCAGAGAGAGCAGCAGTGAGTTCTGCTCCAGAGCCTGCAGAGTCAGTCCAGTTAGCCCGAGGTGAGTGAAACTAAACTTAACTCTTTTACTTGCCCAATGGAATGTTTTAGCATATCTCATGCATCATGATTATGCCATAGGTTGATTTCATTAGTACCCACGAATATGTTGCATTGCATCGTTCTTTGGTGATGTGAGTGAATGCTGAATGATCCAATAGTCTCAGACAGGAAGTCCAGGAGCCTTTGACTACGCCCTGGCAGGTATAGCAAGTCCAGGAGCCTTTGACTACGCCCTGACAATGGTAAGTACAGAGGTGTTATATACACATATACATATATGACAGGAAGACCAGGTGCTCGATTCTATGCCCTGGCACAGAGTTACTGGGACTATGTGGTGACAGGTTTACTCTTGATATGGCTTGTCTGTGCTATGGTGCATTCCATGAGATCATATTTTACTGAGATGTTTTACTGTTCTACTCACTGGGCTATAGAGCTCATCCCACTCCCTTAACCCCAGTTTTGCAGGTTTAGTGTACAGTGTACAGGGACAGTTCAGCAGAGTACAGGAAGAGTAAAGAGATTTGTAATAGCTTAGAGTGGACATGTAATATTAAAGAGATGTAATAGTTGGGTATACAGTTAGAAATGTGCTTGACCTAGTGATGTATGTTTTGTACATGATCTGTATATGTATATGTTTTCCTGTATGTGAAAACCAGGCTTAACAGGTATGAGTTAACCCATCTAGAGTAAGCTCTAGTCAGGGGTACAGAGTACAGAGTACAGAGTACAGAGTACAGTGATAGTGCATGCACAGGTTAAGCCTTGGTTTGGAAAAGAATTTTTATTTTTCACAGAAAATGTATGATCATGTCTGAGATTTACAGGTACACAGAGAGTATAGCAGGCTTGCTACGGGTTCTGCCAGCCTTAAGCCGACCTGAATCCTAGCGTCGGTGACGGTCCATTTTGGGGTCGTTACAATGGTGGCTCTGTTTGGGGGATTCGGCCGCCGAAGGTGCCGCCGAAGGTTAGAGACTTTCGTCTCTGGAGTGCCTTTTGGCCCCCGAAAGGGTTCGGCCGCCGAAGCTTGAGATTCGGCCGCCGAAGGTGCTTGAGTTTCGTCTCTGGAGAGGACTTTCGGCCGCCGAACCTGCCGCCGAAAGTGTCCTGTCCAGCTTTCTTTTGCATGCTTTGCATGGATAGTTGAGTGAGTTTAAGGGGATTCTTGGGGACTTTAAGAGAGTTATTCATAAGCTTGTTTGGTCCCTCATTTGAGTCCATCTGTATAGGTACAGACCAGAGGAACCAGAGAGAGCAGCAGTGAGTACTGCTCCAGAGTTTCAGAGCCTGCAGAGTCAGTCAGTCCAGATAGCCAGATGTGAGTGGAACTAAACTTAATTCTTTTACTTGCACAATGGAATGTTTTAGCATATCTCATGCATCATGATTATGCCTTAGGTTGATTGTATTAGTATCCACGAATATGTTGGTTGATGTGGGTAAATGCTGAATGATCCCATAGTCGCAGACAGGAAGTCCAGGAGCCTTTGGCTACGCCCTGGCAGGTATAGCGAAGTCCAGGAGCCTTTGACTACGCCCTGGCAGGTATAGCAAAGTCCAGGAGCCTTTGACTACGCCCTGGCAATGGTAAGTACAGAGGTGTTATATACACATATACATATATGACAGGAAGACCAGGTGCTCGATTCTACGCCCTGGCACAGAGTTACTGGGACTATGTGGTGACAGGTTTACTCTTGATGTGGCTTGTCTGAGCTATGGTGCATTCCATGAGATCATATTTTACTGAGATGTTTTACTGTTCTACTCACTGGGCTATAGAGCTCATCCCACTCCTTTAACCCCAGTTTTGCAGGTTCAGTGTACAGTGTACAGGGACAGTTCAGCAGAGTACAGGAAGAGTAAAGAGATTTGTAATAGCTTAGAGTGGACATGTAATAATAAAGAGATGTAAGAGTTGTGTATACAGTTAAAAATGTGCTTGACCTAGTGATGTATGTTTTGTACATGATCTGTATATGTATATATGTTTTCCTGTATGTGAAAACCATGCTTAACAGGTATGAGTTACCCATCTAGAGCAAGCTCTAGTCAGGGATACAGAGTACAGAGTACATGAGGACAGAGTACAGAGATAGTGCATGCACAGGTTAAGCCTTGGTTCAGAAAAGAGTTTTTATTTTCACAGAAAATGTATGATCATGTATGAGGTTTACAGGTACACAGTGAGTATAGCAGGCTTGCTACGGGTTCTGGCGGCCTTAAGCCGACCTGAATCCTAGTGCCGGTGACGGTCCATTTTGGGGTCGTGACACATTGAATGCTTTTAGCATAATTCATGCACCATACTTATGCCATAGGTTGATTGCATTAGCCTCACGAAGATGTTGCATTGTATACTTACTTGTTGATGTGGGTAAATGCTGAATGATCCAATAGTTCCAGACAGGAAGTCTAGGACCCCATTCTACAGCCTGGCAAGTATAGAAAGACCAGGACCCCATTCTACGGCCTGGCAGGTACAGTAAAGACCAGGTGCCCAGTCTACGCCCTGGCAAATGGTAAGTACAGGTGTTATATACACATAGACATATACAGTACAGGAAGACCAGGACCCTAGTCTACGGCCTGGCATGAAACAGTTACGGGGACTATGTGGTGACAGGTTTATCCTTGATGTGAATTGTCTGTGATATGATGCATTCCATAAGATCATGTTTTAATGACCTATTGTACTGTTCTACTCACTGGCTATAGAGCTCATCCCACTCCCTTAACCCCAGTCTTGCAGGTTCATTGTACAGTGTACAGGGGAAGTCCACCAGAGTACAGGAAGAGAGAAGAGTTTTGTAATAGAGTAGTGTGGACATGTAATATTAAAGCGATGTAACAGCTGTGTAAAGTTAGAGTTGTGCTTGACTTAGTTATGTTTGTGTTGTAAATCTTTTGTATACATGGTCTATTTATATAACTGTTTTACAGAGTATGTGAAAACCAGGCTTAACAGGTATGAGTTCACCCATCTAGAGCAAGCTCTAGTCAGGGGTACAGAGTACAGAGTACAGAGATAGTGCATGCACAGGTTAAGCCTTGGTTCAGAAAAGAGTTGTTATGTTCACAGAATGTATGATCATGTATGAGATTGACAGGTACATAGAGAGTATAGCAGGCTTGCTACGGGTTCTGGCGGCCTTAAGCCGACCTGAATCCTAGCGCCGGTGACGGTCCATTTTGGGGTCGTTACATATCCTCTATGGTCTGGATGGTCCTCTCTGCCTATCGCACTCTGCAGACTCCGCTAAAATCCAACCTCGTGCCTATCGCACTCTGCAGACTCCGCCAAAATCTGGAGGTGAACTGAGGTCCTCTGTTTGAAACTATAGATACTGGAACTCCATGCAATCTCACTATCTCATCCAGATATACCTGTGCTAACTTATCCACAGAATAGTTACTCCTAACTGGAATGAAATGAGCAGATTTCGTGAGTCTGTCCACAATCACCCATATGGAATCTATCCTATTGGACGCTGCCGGTAAGCCCACTACAAAATCCATAGCTATGTTCTTCCATTTCCATTCTGGAATCGGCAGTGGGTTAAGCATTCCAGCCGGCTTCTGATGTTCCAGTTTCACCCTCTGACAAACCTCACAGGCTGTCACGAACTGTGCCACTTCTTTCTTCATGGCTGGCCACCAATATACCCTTTGCAAATCCTGATACATCTTAGTGGCTCCTGGGTGAACACTATACCTCGCATTATGAGCTTCCCTCATAATGTCTTCCTTCAGACTGCTAACATCTGGTACACAAAGGCGACTCCCACATCGAAGGATCCCTTTGCTGTCAAATCTAAACTCTGCACTGTTGCCTGACTGAACAGTCCTGACAATTTTCATCAACTCTGGGTCCTCGTGCTGTTTCTGAGCTATCTGCTCCAGAAACACTAGTGTCACTCTCATTTGTGCTATCAATGCACCCGTACCAGACAACTCTAGCTGTAACCCTTCGTCAATGGGCTTATAAAGCTCCATCACTACTGGTCTCTGCTCTGCTGCTATATGGGACAAACTGCCTAGTGACTTCCAGCTTAGGGCGTCTGCTACAACATTCGCCTTACCCGGATGATACTGGATCTTACAATCATAATCACTGAGCAATTCTACCCATCTTCTCTGCCTCAAATTCAGCTCTCTCTGGCTCAAGATGTATTGTAAACTCTTGTGATCAGTGAAGATCTCGCATTTAACCCCATAGAGGTAATGCCTCCATATCTTGAGTACAAAGATAACTGCTGCTATCTCTAGGTCATGGGTGGGGTAATTCAACTCGTGCTTCTTCAACTGTCTAGAAGCATAAGCAATCACCCTATCACTCTGCATCAAAACACAACCCAATCCCACTCGAGATGCATCACAAAACACTGTGAAATCCTCATGACTAACAGGCAGAGCTAACACTGGGGCTGAAGTCAATCTCCTCTTAAGCTCCTCAAAGCTCTCTTCGCACTGGTCTGACCAGACAAACTTCTGGTTCTTCTGAGTCAGTTTGGTCATAGGAGCAGCTATCTTCGAGAAGTTCTGGACGAACCTCCTGTAGTAACCTGCCAGTCCCAGAAAACTTTTAATCTCAGTCACTGTCGTGGGTCTGGGCCAGTTAGCTACAACCTCTATCTTCTTGGGGTCTACCTCAATCCCTTCTGCTGATACCACGTGTCCCAAGAAGGAAATGCTCCTCAACCAACACTCACACTTAGAGAACTTGGCATACAAACCATGCTCTCTCAGTGTCTGCAATACTAGCCTCAGATGCTGGGCATGCTCCTCTGCATCTCTGGAATACACTAAGATGTCATCGATAAAAACAATAACAAAGTGATCCAGATACTCGTTGAAAACTCTGTTCATGAGATCCATGAATGCTGCAGGGGCGTTAGTCAACCCGAACGGCATCACTAAGAACTCATAATGCCCATATCTGGTCCTGAAAGCTGTCTTTGGCACATCTGCCTCTCTGACTCTCAACTGATGATACCCGGATCGCAGATCTATTTTAGAGAAACAACCTGCTCCAGCTAGCTGGTCGAATAGATCATCAATCCTAGGTAAAGGATACCTATTCTTGGTAGTGACCTTGTTCAACTGTCTGTCGTCGATACAAAGTCTGAGGGATCCATCTTTCTTTCTGACAAAGAGCACTGGAGCACCCCAAGGTGAGGTACTAGGGCGGATGAAACCCTTATCTACCAAATCCTGCAACTGTTCTTTCAACTCCTTTAACTCTGCTGGCGCCATCCTATAGGGAGGAATAGAGATAGGTCTGGTATCAGGCAGCAATTCAATTTCAAACTCTATCTCCCTACCATCTCCCTACCAGGTGGTAGTCCTGGAAGTTCGTCTGGGAAGACATCTGGAAACTCTCGGACTACTGGTACTGTGGCTTGTTCCCTAACCTGACTATCTAGCTCCCTCACATGAGCTAGAAACCCCTGACAACCCCTCCTAAGCAAACGACGAGCCTGAAGGGCTGAAATCAAACCTCTGGGTGTACCCCTCCTGTCTCCTCTGAAGACACACTCTGACCCATCCTGGTCTCTGAGACTAACTACCTTCTCTCTACAGTCCAAAGTCGTACCATACGCAGATAACCAATCCATCCCTAGAATGACATCAAAATCTGTCAAGTCTAGAACCACAAGGTCAGCTGGAAGTTATCTACCCTCTATGAACACTGGACTGAAATGACAGACTGACACTGCCACTGATGGGTCACACTTGGGTCCACTGACCCAGAGAGGATACTCTAACTCAGAAATCATCAAACCCAACCTCTCTATGGCTCTCGCAGCAACAAAGGAATGAGAAGCACCGGGGTCCATCAAAGCATACACATCGGAACACCCTATGATGAGATTACCTGACACCACTGTGTTCGACGTGTTAGCCTCCTCCTGTGTCACAGTGAAAATCCGTGCTGGGGCTACCGGATTTCCACCTCGGGAACCTGCTGCTAAAGTAGAGGCTGCCCCTCTCCCTCTACCTCTGCCACTACTCTAAGGCACGGCTGGAGCTGCTGGCTGTACTACACTGCCTGAACTCATTGCTGGGATGGTGCAAAAGTCACCTGAGGACACTCCCGAGCAAAATGCCCTTCCTGTCCACATCTAAAGCAGGCTGAAGATCCCAACTGACAAGCTCCCCTGTGTGGTCTCCCACATCTCCTACATACTAGACTGCTTGCGCCAGAGCTTGAGCCACTACCTATTCCCAGACCAGACTTGACTTTACTCCAGAACTTACTCTTTGTTCCTTTTGCTCTATCCCATCTTTTGCTACCGGAAACTGCTGCACTGGGGGCCTTAGAACCCGAAGCCTGTGCCTTTGATTGTTTCTGAATATTGGCACTTGCTTTCATTTTCCTGGCGGCATCCACTATAGAGTGGAAACTCTCCTTTTCTGCTGGAAGAATCAAGAAAGAATACCTAGGATGAAGTCTCATAGTGTATCTCCTTGCCTTCTTCTGATCAGTATCATAGGCTTGACCCACATACTGAAGCAAATCCAGGAACTTATCTATAAACTCGTCAACACTCATCTCGTCTGTCTGTCTCAACTGCTCAAATTCAATTACTTTCATCTCCCTGGAGCTATCAGGAAAAGCCCACCCTGCAAACTCATTGGCGAATTCTCCCCATGACAAACTGTCCGCCCTGGGCTCCATATAGTTCTTGAACCATTCTCGAGCTTTCTTACACTTAAGTGTAAACCCTGCCATCTCAATGGCTCTACTATCATTAGCTCCCAATTCACTGGTTATCATCCTAACTGATCTGAGGTATTCAAATGGATCATCTCCCGTGTTGTATTTAGGAGCATCCAATTTCAGGTACTCTGTCATTTGCACTTTACCTCCAGATGAGCTAGGTTGATGTCTGTCAACACCAGGGGCTACTGGTTCTGGTGGTGGTGGTACTGGGTCATTTAGCTCTGGGTGTGCTGCACTTGGATGGGTAGGGGAAGGTGGATACATAGGATATGGTGGGTAATAATGAGGATAAGGCATGTAGGGCATGTAAGTAGGATATGGGACAAAGCTAGAGTACTTCGACATACCTTCCATCGGATACCCTGGGTCCTGAGGAAAGGATGGATAGCCATAACTTAAGGCCTGACCGCCTCCCTGGGATTCTCCCATACCTTCTTCAGATCTACCCATACCCATACTTTCATCCATGGACTGGTCAGTCTCCATAGCCTCCCTCACTTCCTCTAATCTTCCTCTTCTCACGGTACCTCTTCTGCTCTCGTCTACAGACCTTCTCGGGTGTATTGACGTACCTTCCCTGCTAGATCTTTGTGACCTTGCCCTTGGCAATGCAGGAGGACGAGCAGCTGTTCTCTCACTATCTGGTGGGACTCCAGTCAATCGAGCTGATCGACGAGTTCCTTGCATTCTTAACTCTGAAAACAAAACAAACACAACACATAATATAGCATATCAGTATATATTTAACTCACAGATATGTCAATAATGCACATGCATATCATGGCATTTCATAGCAGCAAACAGACAGGACTCAACATCCGATCCTAGTGGACATGATTCTCTCTTGTGCTTGACTTCCTCTAACCTCTATGAGCCCGACATTCTCTCTATAGGTCCGATCATGTGAACCTAGGGCTCTGATACCAATCTGTAACGACCCCAAAATGGACCGTCATCGGCGCTAGAATTCAGGTCGGCTTAAGGCCGCCAGAACCCGTAGCTAGCCTGCTATACTCACATTTTCTGTGCAAATAAACACTCTTTTCTGAACCACGGCTTAACCTGTGCATGCACTATCTCTGTACTCCGTACTCTGTACTCTGTACCCCTGACTAGAGCTTGCTCTAGATGGGTTTATTCATACCTGTTAAGCCTGGTTTTTCGCAAACACTGTAAAACAGTTATATAAATAGACCATGTATACAAAAGATTTACAACACAAACTAACTAAGTCAAGCACAACTGTAACTGTATACACAACTAGGACATCTCGTTAATATTACATGTCCATTCTAAGCTATTACAAATCTCTTTACTCTTGCTGTACTCTGCTGATCTCCCCTGTACACTGAACACTGAACCTGCAAGACTGGGGTTAAGGGAGTGGGGTGAGCTCTATAGCCCAGTGAGTAGAACAATAAAACAAGTCATTAACACATGATCATATGGAATGCATCATATCACAGACAAACCACATCAAGGGTAAACCTGTCATCAAATAGTCCCAGTATCTCATACCAGGGCGTAGTCAAAGGCACCTGGATTTCCTGTCTCATATATGTATATGTGTATATAACACCTGTACTTACCATTGCCAGGGCGTAGTCAAAGGCTCCTGGACTTCTATACCTGCCAGGGCGTAGTCAAAGGCTCCTGGACTTATCTCAGTGACTATTGGATCATTCAGCATTCACCCACATCAACAAATAACGATGCAATGTAACATATTCGTGGATTCTAATGCAATCAACCTACTGCATAACCATGATGCATGAAATATGCTAAAACACATTCCATTGCTCAATTAAAAGAATTAAGTTTAGTTCCACTCACCTCTGGCTATCTGGACTGACTCTGCAGGCTCTATAAACTCTGGAGCAGTACTCACTGCTGCTCTCTCTGGTTCCTCTGGTCTGTGTAAGCATAGATAAACTCAAATGAGGGACCAAACGAACTCAAGAACAACTCTATTAACCTCCCCAAGACTCCCCTTAAACTCACGCAAACATCCATGCAAAGTATGCAAAGGAAGGCTGGACAGAACACTTTTGGCGGTAGGTTCGGCGGCCGAAAGGCCTCTCCAGAGTCGAAACTCATGCACCTTCGGCGGCCGAATCTCAACTTTCGGCAGCCGAACCCTTTCGGGGGCAAGTTTCGGGGGCTGAAAGGCACTCCAGAGACGAAAGTCTCTAACCTTCGGCGGCACCTTCGGCGGCCGAAACTCCCCTCCAGAGCCGAAAGTCCAAAGGCTCGGGGGCAAGCTTAGGCAACCGAATCCACCTCCTCAGCACGTTCGGCGGCCGAACCATTCTTCGGCGGCCGAAGCTGGGTTCATCAAGAAGGCAGAACCTGCTCTGCCTCACGCCAAAACACACCAATCTTCCTCCAACTCAAACACCTCAACTCCTCAACATGCATACACCCAAGTATATGCTCAAAGGGGTCAAAACCTACCTAAAAACCCCAACAACACAAAACATAAAACACATATACAAGCGTTGTCACAAAAATATCACAAAACCTCCCTTTTACCCTATTCATACAATTCTCTCCCAAAACCTCATAAAACCTTCAGAAAACATAAAAACAAGTTCAGGATCTTCACTTACCTCTTGAAACCAAGAAGATCAACGATCCTAACGTGGAGTTTTGAAACAACTCTCCTTCAAACTCTCCAAACTTCACAATTTTGTGTTTTTAGCTCAAAACCTTCAAAATAACATAAAAATCAATCAAACCTTTGCATGATTTGATAAAAACATGAAGAAACCTTAAGAAGGACAGGGTCTCACCTCAGAAAGTGAAAGAAATGGCAAAGCTTATCCTTTCAACTGACTGAGGGCCTTTTATAGGTGGCTGGCCAGACCACCTTCGGTGGCCACACGTGAAACCGAAAGCCATGCATGTTCGGCGGCCGAATGTCACCTTCGGCGGCCGAACCTGGCTTTTCTACCTTGGTTCTTTTCTTTCAAACACTTAGTTCCATTTACCTTTAAAACATTAAAACATACTATATTACTTTAGAAAACCATAAATCTTACCCTTCTAAAGATTTCGACATCATAAATTCCACCGGAAAGTAGAATTCCGACGCCAAACTCTAGCCGGGTATTACAGCGAGATTGTGATAGTGGATTCTGAACACAACTCTTTTGGGAAAAGAGTAGTACAACTGTTTTAGGAAAAGAGTTGTGGGAAAACAAAAAGACTGAAACATATAAATACTCTTTCTACGAAGAGAGGGTTGACGACGTTTTGAGAAAACTCAGTCTAATAGCTGCAGATTGTGGAGCACATAATCTATCCATCATTGAGAGAGCTAGCACTCTAGAAGGATAGAAGACGTTCGTATGGATACCATAGAGGGTGTTCGTTTGAAAAGGCAGCACTATCAGTCCGCCATTGTATCTTCTTGACGAGATTAACAGGTTAGTCTTATATCCATCTGTAACGATCCGAAAACCGGTACCCCTCTGTAACGGCCCGAACCATCACTGGCACTAGGATCCAGATCGGCTTAAGGCCGCCGGGACCCGTAGCAAGCCAACTATACTCTCTGTGTACCTGATAAATCCCATACATGATACATAATCAACTCAACAATCCTGTAAACCTCTGTAGGCTTAACTACTGCTCCTCAGATATGTCAATCTGAAATGGCCCTCAGGGCCTATACCAGGGATTACTATCTACTGTGGTTCAAGGGATTGAAACCCTTTTAATCTGTAACACATCCCACTGGTATCTCATCGAAGCCATACATTAAGCCTAACTCACACATTTCTCATCAAGAAACGTAAAACATGATTCATGGACAAGGGATTAATCATACATCACACTATAGCAATGATGCTAGGGAACACACAGTCTATCCAATACATGACAGGACATATCTATACATGACATTACAACTAATGTTTTCAGTACATCATGTCCACTATGCTATTACAACATACATTCATGCATATCTTTCTTTTCTCTTGCTGACTCTGACTTCCCATCGCTATCTCGGAACCTGCAAAACTGGGGTTAAGGGAGTGGGATGAGCTCTAGAGCCCAGTGAGGAGGAACAATAAAACAATTCATTAATTACATGCTCTCATGAAATGCATCACATCACAAACATATCAGCTCAAAGATGAATTTGTCACCAATAGCCCTCTACTACATGTCATAATATGTCCTACTGTGCCAAGGAGACTAGGTCATCACCTGGACTTCTCTTATCTCTGATCTGACAGGCTGTCTGTCTATAGTACCAGGAGCGACCTGGCCTATCCAGGGGCGACCTGGTATGGCTATCTCAAGCCATAACTCTGTATCTGTGCTCTCTGTCACGGGCTAAGGATCATCCAACATTCATCCACAAGAACAACAACATATGCAATGCATCATCTTCATGAAGTCTAATGCACACAACCTAATACATAACATGGCAGTGTATGATGTATGGCTCATGCTAGAATCATGTCATTTCTTACGCTAAAATAGTCAGTTTAGTTCCACTCACCTGTAGCCACTGCTTGGCTAACTCTGGGCTACCTCTAACTCTGAACCAGCTACGACTGCTAAACTCTTTGGTTCCTCGAGTCCAATCCTACAATGGAGGACGCAAATGAGGCACCACACATATGCTAAGCAAAAAACCCCTCTAGAACACCTCAAAACATGCATGCAAAACAAGCAAAGGAAAGCTGGACAGGGCACCTTCGGCAGCACCTTCGGCGGCCAAATGTCTCCTCCAGAGACGAAAGTCTGGCATGTTCGGCGGCCGAATCCTCCTTCGGCTGCCGAACCTGAGTTCATTCAGAACTCAGCCCCGACGGCAACCTCCCTTCTTCACCCACTTCTCACTCTCAAAACATGCATAACTCTTCCCTCACCTCACATATACTTAAGCACATGTTCAAAGGGGTCTACAACTACCGAACAACCCCAACACAAATAACAAACATACACATAATCATGCTTACACCATTAAAACAACAAAAACACAACCTATAGATGCAACTCTACCCTTGCCCTCTTTCCAAACTGTTCATAAACCATGAAAACAAGTTAAACATACTTTCCTTACCTCTTGAAACCAGAAGCTGGGACAACCTAAACACTGACCTATGGCCACCACGACTTCACCTTCACCAACCCTCCAAAACTCTCCTTTTCTCTCAAAAACCTGTCAAACCACTTAGACACAACCAACCCTCTGCATAAGCTGATAAAAGCTTGCAGATGAGTCATGGGAGACGTTGCCTAACCTCTGGCAATGATCTGGAGGCAACACCTGTCCAAATCCCTGGCTGAGGAGTGCACAATAGCTGGCTGACCAGCTCAGCTTCGGCTGCCGAATCGCATGCAAAACCATGCAACATTCGGGGGCCGAACTTGAACTTCGGGGGCCAAACATTGGGCACTTTCGGCGGCCGAACTTACCTTCGGCGGCCGAATCTGGCCTTTGTCCCCTAAGCCTTTTCTCTTCAACACTCACTCCTACTCTATTCCAAATCGGTCAAATACTTAAAAACCTTTCACAAATCTTTCTAATACCCTACGAGAAATCTCTGACATCCCCGAATTCCACCGGACGGTAGGAATTCCGATGTCTGAATCTCGCCGGGTATTACATTCTTCCCCCCTTTAAGAACATTCATCCTCGAATGTTCACACAACAAACACACATGCAACCAAGCAAGTAAGGAAAGCCTAACACCTTCCTCTGAGAAGCGACACAGATACCACTGGAGTACATACTCCCGGGTTAGCAATACTTTCTGACTCTGCGGACTCTTATCTGCTTACTCTGTGTCCACACTCTATATTGACTGCTACGTTTTTTTTTTTCTTTGGCTCTTCTTAGCTTTTTCACTATTCTCGGTATTTTACCCTTTGTTTTTCTTTACTCACTCCGGTCAGAGGAGCAATGATTCTCAGGAAATGCTAGATGACTTGGCTATAACTTTCTCTCGCTCTACTTATACCACAACACAAGGGAACAGACATGCCCTGAACTTGGCCTCCATGCCATGTTCTCTCAAACTCTACAACATTTCGTAGATACTGGGCATGCTTCTCTGTTTTTCTAAACTATTCTACGCTTTTGCTGCGCACTCTGATCCTTGCCCGCCTTTCTTCTTCTTTCCTATACTGGCTTTTTCTCTTTTGATCCCTTTTTACCTACACTGGACTATCTCTAGAGAGCTCTCTAGCTCTCTAGCTCTCTCGCTTAGCTATTTCTATAGGCTCAACTGATATGCGACTTCTGACTGAGGGCAGCTCACATCTCATCTGCCTCACCCAGTAGATACTGTCTTGTATACTCAGAGTCGCTGAGCAGGTTTACCCCTTATCTCTGGTTTAGACTCTTCACTATCATAAAGATCTCATCTCCACTCAACTGCGAAACGGACTGTTCTCTACCTTTCGACATATCGTTCCCAACTCTCAGATCTATTCTGGAAAACCACTAGCTTCTACTAGCTGTTCTTATAGCTCATCCATTCTACATGTAAACACCTGTCCTGGTAGTGATTTTGTGCAACTGCTCACAGTCGTTACAAAATTTCAAGGTTTCATCCTTCGTTTCTCATACTGACACTGGAACATTCCAGGATGAGGTACTAGGTCGGATATAACCTTTCTCTACCAAGCTTCGCTATACTATGCTACCTAGGCTCTCTCTGCAGGTGCCATTCTGTAGGGTAGAATGAAAGAAATGGTTCCGCGTCCAGACACCACTTCTATTCCACATTCTGACTCCCTGACAGATGGTACACCTGACAGCTCGTCTTGGAAAAACATTTAGAACTTGCTAGCAACGGGCACTGAGGCTGATGCCCTGCCCTGACTACGCAACTTGCTCATAAGAGCTAGAACCCTCGGATAACCTTTCCTGTGTACCGTTGAGCCTATTGGGCTGACATCAAACCTCTAGGCACCTATACTCTGTCCCAGCCAAGGACTATCTCTGATCCATCTTAGCCTCTGAACTCTCCTACCTTGTCTCTACAGACACAGGTAGTACAATGAGTAAGTAGCCAATCCGCCCTAGAATGACATCACATAGTCAACTCTAGAACCATAAGGTCAGCTGGATAGTCTCTATTCACTCCAAACTCTAAACTGCTTTGACTGACTGACTCTACCTCAGATGGATCATACTCGGGTCCACTAACCCAGAGAAAATACACTCTAAGCCTAGAAGTCATCCAACCCACTCAATTAACAGCTCACTAAGTCATAAGGAAGTAGAAACACGCGGGTTCAAACCAAACAGCATACACATCCGAACATCCACAAGTGAACATACCTGACGTCACTGTGTTCGATGTGTTCGCTTCCTACTGAGTCAGGGTGAAGATCCGAGCTAAAGGTACCGGAACTTCTCTCAGGAATCTACTGACGAAAGGACTGACCTTTTCTCTGCCTCAACTACCACTTAAGCCCAGATAAAACTGAAAGCTCCTTCTGATCTTACGCTTCTTCTTACCCTTTTTCTTTCTCTGCTTCCCTGTTTTCTTCTCGTTTACTTACACTGTTTTCTTTCTTACTTTGTTCTCTGACTTAGTTCTATCCTTGAGGGCTGCACTCGGAGATGAGAGATCACTCTCCCTGTACCTGGATCATAGCCAAGGCCATAGCATCTCATAGCAACACTCACGAGCATCTTTCCTGATTCATTATCCGCTAACTATTACTCCTTTGGCTTTTACTCTCTCTCGCACTCTACTAGTGCCATCCTTACAAGAAAACCAGGAATGGGTCGAGATCTAGACACCATTCTTCGTTCTCACTCTAGTTGTTTGACGGATGGGAACCCTGAGGACTTGCCTGGGTCAATATCTACAACTTTTCTCTGGCTGCGGGCACTAAACCTGTTCCCCTCCTAATCTGACTACCTGCTATGCTCTCTGATACACGCAAGAAACCTCTGATCACTTAAACTTCTAGGCATCTCTACGTTGTCCCCTCACAAATTACCTGTGATCCATCCTAGTCTCAAAGCCTGACTATTCTGCTTCTGCTATCTACTATGAGTAGCTAGCCCATCCACCCCTAGACTGACATCAACCAGTCACTCTAGAACCATTAGGTCAGCTGGAAGGCACCTACTTAAAACTCGCACTCAACTCTATTGGCAAACTGACTCTGCCACTGACGGATCACACTTGAGTCTATTAACCCACAGAGGACATTCTATTCCCAGAAGCTATCAAACCCCTACTCTCTACGGCTCTCACGGCCCTAAGGCAAGTGAAACATCAGAGTCACTATGAACAAACACATCAAAACATATGGAAGTGAACCGTACCTGTCATTGCCATGTCCGATGTGTCAGCCTCCTGCTGCGTCAAAGCGAAGATCCGTGCTGGCACTGATGGATCTTCACCTGGGGAACCTGTGGAAGAAGGAGTGATCCCGCTCCCTCTGCCTCTGCCCTGCGCCATGGCTAGAGCTCCTGGCTGAGCCACTCTGTCTGAGACTGTCTGCTGGGACTGTGTTAGCAAAGTTGCGATGGAACACTCACGTGCTATGTGCCCCTCCTGTCTGCACCTGAAACATACTGTTGTCCCTACTAGACAGACTCCTTTGTGCGGCCTACCGCACCTCGGACATGTAGAGTTGTTCAAACCAGAACTCAAACCCTCGCAAAAACCCATGCCAAACGTTACCCTATTCCAGAACTCTCTTTTATTTGACCCTTTTAGGCCTCTCACTTTCTTTTTCTTCTTTGCAACCGCCTCACCCAAAGGGAAACGGTCACTATTCTCTGGGTCATTTTCTACATTCATGTTATCTATCTGCCCTCGCTGCTCACATTCACTTTCTTTACGCTCCCTTGAGCTCTCTGGACAAGCCCATCCTGCAAACTCTGTAGCAAACTGCTCCCAGGATAAGCTTTCTACCCTCGGGTCCACATACTGGGTGAACCATTCCCTTGCCATCTCACATTTCAATGTGACCCCTGCCATCTGAATGGCTCTACTCTCACTGGTTCCCAACTCATCAGTTATCATCTTGACCGTTCTAAGATACTCACTAGGGTCATCACCAGTCTCAAATGTGGGAACATCCAACCTCAAATAGTCTGTCATCTGTCCTGTACTTCCTCCTGGTGCACTAGGCTTGGGTATTTGGACAACTGGGGCTCCTGGTTCTACTGATATTGGAGGAGGTGCAACATGCTCTGGGTTAGGGTTTACTGACCCTGGGTAACAAAAGAAGGGTGGAAACATGGTATACTGTGGATATGATGGTGGATATGGCAGGTAAAAGGAAGGATAGGGCATAAAGGTGGGATATGGGTTATACCTAGGAAACTCTGCTGTACCTCTCATCGGGTACTCTGCCCCCCACTGGTAGGGTGGATACTGAGGTGGAACAAACCTCGAGGCCTGAGTGCCTCTTTGGGACTCACCCATATCTCCTCCCAACCTACTCCTGCCAAAGCTACCATCTCTACTCTGCTCATCCTCCTCTCTTTCTCTCATAAACCCTGACATACCACTCTGGACAACTCCCCTTCTACTCTCATCAACAGACCTTCTAGGGTCCCTTGATGTACCTTCTCTGCTTACACTATCTGATGTTGCCCTTTGCAGAACGGGGAGATGAGCATCCATGTCCTCATCCTCCGGGGGAGCTCCTGTCAATCTAGCAGATCGACGAGTTCCTCTCATCCTGCCTCTGAAAAGCACAACATCACACACAATATCATCAAATGATCCATGTGAAACCACATGAATCCTTAACACATATCAAACATATCAATAATGCACATGCAACTCATCATGGCATTTCACATCAGCATGCAAGACAGGACTCCACATCCTATCCTAGTGGACATGATCTTAACTTATTGTGCTTTCCCTCCTATACAAGACACTACCTCTTTCCGATGTGGGATACCTCTCATCCTTGAACAAAGATGCTCCACACACCGTACTTTTGAGGCCCTAAGCTCTGATACCAATCTGTAACGACCCGAAAACCGATACCCCTCTGTAACGGCCCGAACCATCACTGGCACTAAGATCCAGATCGGCTTAAGGCCGCCGGGACCCGTAGCAAGCCAACTATACTCTCTGTGTACCTGATAAATCCCATACATGATACATAATCAACTCAACAATCCTGTAAACCTCTGTAGGCTTAACTACTGCTCCTCAGATATGTCAATCTGAAATGGCCCTCAGGGCCTATACCAGGGATTACTATCTGCTGTGGTTCAAGGGATTGAAACCCTTTTAATCTGTAACACATCCCACTGGTATCTCATCGAAGCCATACATTAAGCCTAACTCACACATTTCTCATCAAGAAACGTAAAACAGGATTCATGGACAAGGGATTAATCATACATCACACTATAGCAATGATGCTAGGGAACACACAGTCTATCCAATACATGACAGGACATATCTATACATGACATTACAACTAATGTTTTCAGTACATCATGTCCACTATGCTATTACAACATACATTCATGCATATCTTTCTTTACTCTTGCTGACTTTGACTTCCCATCGCTATCTCGGAACCTGCAAAACTGGGGTTAAGGGACTGGGATGAGCTCTAGAGCCCAGTGAGGAGGAACAATAAAACAATTCATTAATTACATGCTCTCATGAAATGCATCACATCACAAACATATCAGCTCAAAGATGAATTTGTCACCAATAGCCCTCTACTACATGTCATAATATGTCCTACTGTGCCAAGGAGACTAGGTCATCACCTGAACTTCTCTTATCTGTCTCATATCACAACATGTCCAACTATGCCAAGGAGACTAGGTCATCACCTGGACTTCTCTTATCTCTGATCTGACAGGCTGTCTGTCTATAGTACCAAGAGCGACCTGGCCTATCCAGGGGTGACCTGGTATGGCTATCTCAAGCCATAACTCTGTATCTGTGCTCTCTGTCACGGGCTAAGGATCATCCAACATTCATCCACAAGAACAACAACATATGCAATGCATCATCTTCATGAAGTCTAATGCACACAACCTAATACATAACATGGCAGTGTATGATGTATGGCTCATGCTAGAATCATGTCATTTCTTACGCTAAAATAGTCAGTTTAGTTCCACTCACCTGTAGCCACTGCTTGGCTAACTCTGGGCTACCTCTAACTCTGAACCAGCTACGACTGCTAAACTCTTCGGTTCCTCGAGTCCAATCCTACAATGGAGGACGCAAATGAGGCACCACACATATGCTAAGCAAAAAACCCCTCTAGAACACCTCAAAACATGCATGCAAAACAAGCAAAGGAAAGCTGGACAGGGCACCTTCGGCAGCACCTTCGGCGGCCGAATGTCTCCTCCAGAGACGAAAGTCTGGCATGTTCGGCGGCCGAATCCTCCTTCGGCTGCCGAACCTGAGTTCATCCAGAACTCAGCCCCGACGGCAACCTCCCTTCTTCACCCACTTCTCACTCTCAAAACATGCATAACTCTTCCCTCACCTCACATATACTTAAGCACATGTTCAAAGGGGTCTACAACTATCGAACAACCTCAACACAAATAACAAACATACACATAATCATGCTTACACCATTAAAACAGCAAAAACACAACCTATAGATGCAACTCTACCCTTGCCCTCTTTCCAAACTGTTCATAAACCATGAAAACAAGTTAAACATACTTTCCTTACCTCTTGAAACCAGAAGCTGGGACAACCTAAACACTGACCTATGGCCACCACGACTTCACCTTCACCAACCCTCCAAAACTCTCCTTTTCTCTCAAAAACCTGTCAAACCACTTAGACACAACCAACCCTCTGCATAAGCTGATAAAAGCTTGCAGATGAGTCATGGGAGACGTTGCCTAACCTCTGGCAATGATCTGGAGGCAACACCTGTCCAAATCCCTGGCTGAGGAGTGCACAATAGCTGGCTGACCAGCTCAGCTTCGGCTGCCGAATCGCATGCAAAACCATGCAACATTCGAGGGCCGAACTTGAACTTCGGGGGCCAAACATTGGGCACTTTCGGCGGCCGAACTTACCTTCGGCGGCTGAATCTGGCCTTTGTCCCTTAAGCCTTTTCTCTTCAACACTCACTCCTACTCTATTCCAAATCGGTCAAATACTTAAAAACCTTTCGCAAATCTTTCTAATACCCTACGAGAAATCTCTGACATCCCCGAATTCCACCGGACGGTAGGAATTCCGATGTCGGAATCTCGCCGGGTATTACACCATCTTTTGAATTAAATGAAGCACTCGGATTCTGGAAAAGGAAATCAACAGAGATTTTTATTTTTCCGCTGCGCAACTGGGTTGCAATAATCTCAGGATTTCCCAACATCCTGTAGGTGTCTCCAAGGTGGTGTGTAAAGGTTGTGTGGAGGCTCCTTATGTGTCTTTTTATAGTTGAAAGTGCTGCCCTAAGTCATACTTGCTTCCTAATTAGTGAAGAGAATGCCCAAAGTGCTGAAAAGGAAAGAATCGCATTGTAAATTCTCCAGAAGGAAGGAGGCGCGCGGATCAGGCTTTAAAAGAGGAAGGGTGCGCGCGGATTGCAGAAGAGGAAGTGGAGCGCAGTCATTGAATGCAAAAGGGAAAGTGAATCTGTCCAGTCTTTCCTTTTTAGATGGAACCTTCGTTTGAATTTTAAATGTTGAACGCAGAAGAGGCAAGTGCGTCTTCATGAGATCTTGCTGCCTAAATAGGAAGATATGATTGCTGCAGTGTGTGCACATCTTTGAATAAGGAAAGAAAGATCTGCGATTTGAATTTCAAATAATCTTCTGACTGAGCTTTCTTTATTTGCTTTTGCTTCTGCACTTCCCTTATTTGAGGACTTTCCTTTTATGAAAACTTTCCTTATTTAACACTTTCCATAATTGGCTTCACCTTCTGAATAAGGAAAGAAGAATCTGCAATTTGAATTTCAAAGAATCTGTTGATTCCGCTTTCCTTTTCTGGCACTTTCCTTATCAGAAAACTTTCCTTATTTAGCACTTTCCATATTTGAAAACTTTCCTTTTTGGGCACTTTCCAT
The DNA here is from genome assembly GCF_001659605.2 of Manihot esculenta. Classification (NCBI taxonomy): domain Eukaryota; kingdom Viridiplantae; phylum Streptophyta; class Magnoliopsida; order Malpighiales; family Euphorbiaceae; genus Manihot; species Manihot esculenta. The sequence continues at coordinate 12,226,374 of NC_035161.2, forward strand.
ATTTGAAAACTTTTCTTTTTTTGGCACTTTCCATATTTGGCACTTTTTGGCAGTTTTAAGAGCATTTTCTCCAGATTGTCTCTTTACACCTAATATCTGCAAAACATGATTAAAACCACAAAATTAGGTAGAAAAGGTATAAATAAACATCAATAAGATCATGATAATATGGACTAAAATATGCTCTATCACATATATTAAATGTGGATGGGCTTCTAAATTTCCTTGCTAGCCGGATATGAGAAAATCCCAAACTACTGACCACCTGCTACTGTTCCTTTCTTCTCTTTCAACTTTAGTTTAAATGTTTTAATGCTTCGGTCAGATATGTTGAAAAGAATATTCTGCCATAATTGTAATTAATCAATGATTAATATTACCATAATTAGCATAATCCTAGCATAATTCTAAACGATAATTGATAGCATAATCATAGGCATAATTGATCATATCTTATACTATATAATCCTTATATTCTATTATACTGAAAGTAAAAATATAAAAAAATATTTTTCTTTCTATAATTCTAGTTAGTATCAGGGCAGGTTTCAGTCTAAAAATTTAGTCGATTTTTCCTACAATCATCATTTGCCAGAATACATTTCCTAACCTTCTCTAACCAAGTAACAGCAATGGTCGATTCTTCTAGCCAGAGTCCAGCCGATCAATTCATGGCAGAGTAACTGATCTAATAGCAGACCTGTCACACAAACTCTTTTTGTTAATTCAGAATAGGAAAAATGCAAATCAGAAACCAGCAAATCAAATTACTCTTGATTCAGCACATCCCACTTTCCCATTGCCGGCGACAGTTGACCATGACCTTGTGGGTGCTGGATTATTGGCGAAAAACCGGTCAGACACAGACAAGTCATCACTCCGGCATGACAAATCAGACTTAAAATGTACCCATTGCGGTGGATCTCGGCACACACGGGACGGATGTTTCAAAATCATAAGGTACCCAGAGTGGTGGGAGAAGAATAAGGCCCGTAAAAAAAAAGGAAGGGGACAGGACATAGTGAACATAGCAGTGGCCACCGCCAACGGCAACCAAATGGCCGCCTGCGGCAGCGGCCAAATCAGGCAAACTGAAACAAGCTCTGGCGATAGACAGAGTTCAAGGGTTGCAGCGGCGCTACGTGGAACCAAAAGAGAAGGAGGCACAAATGCCTCAACTGATAGTGAAAGAGGTATTTTAGGGTTGAAAAGGTCAAATGACCTTTCTATCCCTACCACTTTAAATAATTGTGTTGGCCATATTAATAATGTGCATAGTACTAGTAGTTGGATATTTGATTCAGGAGCCACATACACTATGACCAATGATCCTTCAGATATTATTTCCCGAACTCCATCCACCAAATCCAATATCCTAAACGCTACCGGTGGCTCATTCCCAGTCATCGGTGGTAGTATCGTTTCTATAATCCCCACTTTAAATGTCTCCAACTGCCTCTATATACCCTCCTTATTTTGCAAATTACTCTCTATCAGTCAAATTACCAAGCAGTTAAATTGCAAAGCACTCATGTATTCTCATTTTTGTGTTTTGCAGGATATTCATACGGACACGGTACTAGGCTGTGGTTTTGAGAAAGATGGACTGTACTATATGGAGGATGTCTCGAGCATTGGGTTGGCTCACTTAGCTCAAGAGTCTTCAACCCGACAGTTGTGGCTCTGGCACTGGCGCTTTGACCATCCCTCAAGTGAATATCTTCGTGCTTTGTTCCCTGAATTTAAATCCATTGATATCCCTGTTTGTTCTTCATGTGTGCTTGCTAAAAGTCATAAGAGTACTTATCATATTTCCACAAATAAATCTGATACTCCATTCTCAATAATACACTCTGATGTATGGGGGCCTGCCCTGAAATCTGTTTCTCATGATTATAGATACTTTGTTACTTTTATTGATGATTGCACTCATGTTACTGGATCTACTTGTTGAAACATAAAAATGAAGTGGCTGAAAAATTTTGTGACTTTTTTCGCATGATTAAAACTCAATTTCACATCACCATTCAAGTCCTCCGGTCTGACAATAGGGAGAATTTGTCAACAATCATCTTCAAACCTTTTTTTGGGAAAATAGGGTCATTCACCAAAATATTTATCCGTATACCCCACAGCAAAATAGGGTCACCGAAAGAAAAAATCGGCACATCCTTGAAACCACCCAAGCCTTATTGTTTGAAGCCCGAGTTCCTTCTAAGTTTTGGTTCAAAGCAGTTGTTACTTCTATTTACCTTATCAATAGACTCCCGTCTCGGGTTCTTAATTTTCGATCTCCACTGCATACCTTGTCTTATCATCACACCATCCCTTTCCATCTAAACCTTTGACCCAAAATTTTTGGCTGCACGGTCTATGTTCACATTCCTAAATCACATCGCACTAAACTTGATCCATGTGCTCTTAAGTGTGTGTTCCTCGGTTATGGTGTCCATAAAAAGGGCTATCTGTGTTTTGACCCAATCTCTAAATGGCTCTTCACCACTATGGACTGCACTTTTCTTGAAGACGAGTATTTTTTCTCCTCGCCAACTGGCAGTGAGGGGGAGAATACAGCAGAACCACCACTTCCAAGTTGGCTTAGCTATCTTCAGGGAGAGTTAGAAAATCCTCAGGGGGAGTCAGAGACTGTCCATCCACTTTCCCTTTCTAAGTCTACACCAGAACTTGGAGACATTGATCATCTAGTACAGTCCTTAATCTCAACCCACAACCAGAGCTTGCCACTGTAGAATATCCTGAGAAATACGCCACTGAGATATATGAATATGAACCCTCTCCTTCCTCTAATAACTTTACCATTGAACCTATCTCTATTGAGTCTCCTGAAACAGGCCACTATGTACTACCTTCTCGGAGTAACAGAGGAGTTCCACCCAGGAGGTATAATCTAGAATTCGAGGCAGCTAGATCTAAGTATCCTATGGTAAATATTACTAGAGGAGAGAATCTATTACCTCAGTTTATCACACTATAGAAAAATATTTGCTTAGAATGGATACCAAAGGATGCCACAAAGGCCCAGAAGGACAAGAGATGGATTGAAGCAATGGAGATTGAGATGGATGCCTTGGAGAAAAATAAAACCTAGGAGAAAGGCTAGCTACCCAAGGGAAAACGACCAGTGGAATGCAAATGGGTCTTTATTGTAAAGTATAAGCCGGATGGAACAGTGGATAGATATAAAGTCCAACTGGTAGCAAAAGGATACACTAAGACCTATGGAGTCGACTACTCTGAAATGTTCTTTCTAGTAGCAAAAATTGATATAATACGTGTCCTATTCTCTCTTGCTGCAAACCTAGATTGGCCACTTCACCAGTTTGATGTGAAGAATGCTTTCCTGCACGGTGACCTGAAAGAGGAAGTTTACATGGATGCTCCACTAGGGTTCACGAGTGGATATAGACGGGGAGAAGTGTGTCGATTAAGGCGAGGCTTGTAGGGGTTGAAATAGTCTCCCAGAGCATAATTTAGGAGATTTACCCAAGCAATGAAGAAATATGGATCACACCTTGTTCTTAAAGAGACAAGAAAGAAAAATCACGTGTTTGATTATATACATGGACGACATGATTATAATAGGAGACGATGTGGACGAGATCAAACGGCTGAGGGACAACTTATTCTAAGAATTGTAACGACCCGAAAATCGGTCCGCTACCGGCGCTAGGATCCGGGTCGGCTTAAGGCCGCCAAGACCCGTAGCAAGCCTGACATACAACCTGAAAACCTGTTTAATCCCATACATGATCAACAACATACATAAAAATTTAAAACTTTTCTTTCATACATCCAACTCAACCTGAACATGCACTGCACATAGCCATAATCATAATCATGATCCCTCTGTGGGATCTCATCAATGCCCCAATGGGCGATACATCATAAGATGAGTTGGCTTTCATGAACATAATAAAACATTTTTGATCATGTAATAAAAGGGATACCTCATACACAATGTCAAGCACAATATCTAATCCTCAATATCATTACATGACTGAAACTGTACTTTTACATAACATTAATACATTTATCATGTCCACACTAACTATTACATACTCGTGACTTCAATTACTCTTGTAAACCTCCTGGTCTACCCTATACCTGCAATCCTGGGGAAATTGGGAGAGGGGTGAGCTACTAGAGCCCAGTGAGCAGAATAATAAAACACTTAAAACATATGATAACATGAAATGCATCACATCACAGCTAATCACATCAAGGATGAACTTGTCACCAATAGCCCTCTACATGGTCCAACTGTGCTAGAACGTAGAATGGGTCCTGGTCTTTCCCTTACATATCATAACATAACAGTGTCCAACTGTGCCAGAACGTAGAATGGGTCCTGGTCTTTCCCTTACATAGTGCCAGCGAACGTAGAATGGGTCCCACTGGTCTTACTTTCCGTACCGTACATATCATATCGTCATATCATAGATCGAGGGCTATGGATCATTCAACATTCATCCACATCAACATCAAAATGTGCAATGCAACATATTCGTGAATTCTAATGCAAGCAACCTAATTCATCACATGGCATTCATGATGCATGAACAATGCTCAAAACTTTGAAATTTATTTACTTTAAACGTAAAGGTTTATTCCACTCACCTCTGGATAGCTCTGACCAGACACTGGGGCAACAGACTCACTGCGGGGGTCCTCGGTTCCTCGGGTCCGAACCTACACAGGTGGACTCAAATGAGGGACCAAACATACCTGAACATAACTCTAAACTATTCCCCAAAAACCCCCTAAAACATCACAGAATAATCATAGAAAAACATGCAAGAAAGGGCTGGACAGGGCACTTTCGGCGGCAGGTTCGGCGGCCGAAAGTCCCTCCAGAGCCGAAAGTCAGGCAGGTTCGGCGGCACCTTCGGCGGCCGAAACTCCCAGACAGAGGCGAAAGTCATACATGTTCGGCGGCACTTTCGGCGGCCGAAACTCCCAGACAGAGACGAAAGTCTCCTTTTGGGGGCAAGCTTCGGCAGCCGAAGGCTGCCTCCACAAGCACATTCGGCGCCCGAAAGTTCCTTCGGCTGCCGAACCTGGTTTCTCCCAGAATGGCAGAAACTCAGCTCCCTTATGCATTTATGCCTCCTATCTCATCCAAACATGCATAAACCTATTCTACAACATTCATACACAAGCATACAAGTTCCTAGGGGCATCAACTAGCTCAAACCCCATCTATAACACATCAAACATACATTTGCAAGCCACATTGTTCAAAATCACATCAAAAACCCATAAGCTCAACCTAAGCTATACATGCATTTTCTACCCCATGAACTTGCATAAAACTTGCTTAAAACATAATATAAACTAGAGATCGACTCTTACCTCTTGAAGATCGAGGGTAGAGGCGATCTAACTTGGAGTTGGAAGAGATTTGAGTTCTTGAACCTCAAAGCTCCAAAACTTGCTCAAAACTCGGAAATCTTCAAAACAAGATGAAAACTAGTGAAAAACTCGAAAGATCTGAAGGAAAAGACTCAAGATCGGTGAGGGGTAGCGGAGAACTCACCTTGGCCGGAAATGGGGAAAAAGCTCGCCCGTTTTCGGCTAAGGGACCCTTTTATAGTGGCTGGCCAGGCCACGTTCGGGGGCCGAACGTGCCTCCGCATGCATGCCATGTTCGGCGGCCGAACTTGAGGTTCGGCGGCCGAACCTGGACTATCCTCACTTATGCTTTCGGGGGCCTAAAGGCGCTCCCGGAGGCATGCATGTTCGGCGGCCGAACTTGAGGTTCGGCGGCCGAACTTGAGTTTTCCTTCAAGGTTGTTTTTATGCAAAAACTCATTTCCATTATACTTAAAACCATGAAATACCTTAAAACATTTTATGAAAACATGGTTCTACCCTACTAGAGGCTTCCGACATCCGAGATTCCACCGAACGGTAGGAATTTCGATACCGGAGTCTAGCCGGGTATTACATTCTCCCCCCCTTAAGAACATTCGTCCCCGAATGTACCTCAACTAGCACATAACATGGCATAAAACATAACATACATACAAAGCACATAAACACAAAGAGATCTAACCTTAAAAGAGATGAGGGTACTGCTGGAGCATAGACTCCCGTGTCTCCCAAGTGCATTCTTCCAAATTGTGGTGGTTCCACAGGACTTTCACCATCGGGATTTCCTTGTTCCTTAACTTTCTGATCTGGGTGTCTATGATCCGTACTGGCTGTTCAACATAGGTGAGATCCTCTTGGACCTCCACATCAGGCTCACTAAGAACCTTGCTCGGATCTGACACAAACTTCCTCAACATTGAAACATGGAAAACCGGATGGATTCTTTCCATTGGAGCAGGTAAATCCAGCTTGTACGACACATTCCCAATCTTTTGCAAGATTTCAAAGGGTCCGATGTACCGTGGGGCTAGTTTACCTTTCTTCCCGAAGCGAACCACTCCTTTCATAGGAGACACCTTGAGCAATACCAGATCCCCCTCCTGAAACTCGACCTACCTTCTGCGGATGTCTGCATAACTCTTCTGTCTGCTTGCAGCAGTCTTGATCCTTTCTCTGATTATGGGTACTACCCTGCTGGTAATCTCTACTAGCTCAGGCCCTGCCAAGGCCTTTTCTCCAACTTCTTCCCAGCAAACAGGTGATCTGCACTGCCTCCCATACAAAGCTTCATATGGAGCCATCCCGATGCTAGCATGATGGCTGTTATTGTAGGCAAACTCCACCAAAGGTAGATGCTGCCTCCAAGAACCGCCAAAGTCCAGCACACACATTCTGAGCATATCCTCGATAGTCTGGATGGTCCTTTCTGACTGTCCATTAGTCTGGGGGTGGAAGGCAGTACTGAAATCCAACCTAGTACCCATGGCATTCTGCAGACTCCGCCAAAATCTGGAGGTGAACTGGGGCCCTCTATCTGATACTATCGAAACAGGAACCCCATGCAGTCTAACGATCTCATCGACATACACCTGCGCCAACTTGTCCGCAGAATAGCCACTCTTGACAGGGATGAAGTGAGCAGATTTAGTGAGTCTGTCCACAATCACCCATATGGAGTCCAATCTGTTGGACGCCGCCGGTAACCCCACTACGAAGTCCATAGCTATATTTTCCCATTTCCATTCTGGAATAGGTAGCGGGTTAAGCATTCCAACCGGCTTCTGATGTTCCAGCTTCACCCTCTAACACACTTCGCAGGCTGACACAAACTGTGCCACTTCTTTCTTCATAGCTGGCCACCAATAAACATTCTTTAGATCTTGATACATCTTGGTGGCTCCGGGGTGAATGCTGTATCTTGCATTATGAGCCTCTCTCATAATGTCTCCTTTCAGCCCTATGTCATCTGGTACACATATATCCCCTTGCTGTCGAATCTGAACTCACTATCATTGCCTGACTGAACAGTCCTGGCAATCTTCACTAACTCCGGGTCCTCATGCTGTTTCTGAGCCACCTGCTCCAAAAACACGGGTGCCACTCTCATCTGGGCCACCAAGGCACCTGTACCAGACAACTCCATCTGTAGACCTTCCTCAATAAGCTTGTGGAACTCCTTCACCACTGGCCTCCTCTCTGCCGATATGTGGGATAAACTGCCGAGTGATTTCCGGCTTAAGGCGTCTGCCACAACATTCGCCTTACCCGGATGGTACTGAATCTTGCAATCATAGTCACTCAGCAGCTCCACCCATCTCCTCTGTCTCAAATTCAAATCTCTTTGACTCAGGATGTACTGCAGGCTTTTATGATCCGTGAAGATCTCACATTTAACCCCATAGAGGTAGTGCCTCCACATCTTGAGTGCAAAGATTACTGCTGCCATCTCCAGGTCATGTGTGGGGTAATTCAACTCATGCTTCTTCAGCTGCCTAGAAGCATAAGCGATCACCCTCTCATTCTGCATTAGTACACAACCCAGTCCCACACGGGACGCATCACAAAAGACTGTAAAGTCCTCATCACTAGATGGCAGAGCTAAAACTGGTGCTGAAGTCAACCTCTTCTTAAGCTCTTCAAAACTCTCTTCGCACTGGTCGGTCCACAGAAACTTCTGACTCTTCCTGGTTAGTCTGGTCAGAGGAGCTGCTATCTTTGAGAAGTCCTGAATGAACCTCCTGTAGTAACCTGCCAAACCCAAGAAACTTCTGATCTCCGTCACTGAAGTGGGTCTAGGCCAGTTAGCCATAGTTTCTGTCTTCTTGGGGTCTACCTCTATACCATTTTCCGACACCACATGCCCCAAGAACGAAATGCTCCTCAGCCAGAACTCACACTTAGAGAACTTGGCATACAAGCCATGTTCCCTCAAGGTCTGCAAAACCAACCTCAGATGATGGGCATGCTCCTCCGCATTCCTAGAATACACTAAGATATCATCTATGAAGACAATAACAAAGTGATCCAGGTATTGGCTAAATACTCTGTTCATGAGATCCATGAATGCTGCAGGGGCATTGGTTAACCCGAACAGCATCACAAGGAACTCAAAATGCCCATATCTGGTCCTGAAAGCTGTCTTTGGCACATCTTCATCCCTTATTCTTAGCTGATGGTACCCCGATCTTAGATCTATTTTGGAGAAACAACCCGCTCCTGCTAGCTGGTCGAATAGATCATCGATCCTTGGCAGAGGGTACCTATTTTTGGTAGTGACTTTGTTCAACTGCCTGTAGTCGATACAAAGTCTGAGGGACCCATCCTTCTTTCTCACAAACAAGACCGGAGCACCCCAAGGTGAGGTACTCTGTCGGATGAAGCCCTTTTCTACCTGCTCTTGCAACTGCTCTTTCAATTCCTTCAACTCGGCTGGGGCCATCCTGTAGGGAGGGATAGAGATCGGTCTAGTTCCAGGCACTAACTCTATCTCGAACTCTATCTCCCTAGCAGGTGGTAAACCTGGAAGCTCGTCTGGAAAGACATCCTGAAACTCTCTGACAACTGGCACCGAGGCTGGCTCCCTGACCTGACTGCTAAGCTCTCTCACATGAGCCAAATACCCCTGACAGCCCTTCCTAAGCAACCTACGAGCCTGAAGAGCTGATATCAGACCTCTAGGTGTGCCCCTCTTGTCTCCTCTGAAGACGACCTCCGACCCGTTCTGATCTCTGAACCTGACTACCTTGTCCCTGCAGTCCAAGGTAGCACCATGGGTAGATAGCCAATCCATCCCTAGAATGACGTCAAAGTCTGTCAAATCTAGAACCACAAGGTCGGCGGAGAGGCATATTCCCTCAACAAAAACTGGACTGTACTGGCAGACTGACTCTGCCACTGACGGGTCACACTTGGGTCCACTGTCCCATAGGGGACACTCTAACCCAGAGACTATCAGACCCAACCTCTCAACGGCTCTCGGAGCAATAAATGAATGAGATGCACCCGGGTCCATTAAAGTATACACATCAGAACACCCAATGACGAGATTACCTGACACCACGGTGTTGGATGTGTTAGCCTCCTGCTGAGTCATGGTGAAGATCCTGGCTGGAGCTGATGGACCTTCACCTCGGGAACCAGAAGAAGAGGCTGCCCCTCTCCCTCTACCTCTACCACTGCCCTGAGTTGTGGCTGGTGCTGCTGGCTGTGCCACACTACCAGAAGCTGTCTGCTGGGGCTGGCCCATAAAAGGTGCTCTAGGACACTCCCGAGCTATGTGTCCCTCCTGTCCACATCTGAAACTTGTATTAGTCCCAGCTCGACACACTCCCCTGTGCGGTCTTCCACATCTCTGGCATTCTGTACCATCTGAGCCTGAGCTCGAGCCACCGCCAAATCCCAGACCGGATTTCAACTTATTCCAAAACTTATTCTTCTTCGGCTTCTTGGTGGTGTTATCCCACCTCTTCTTACTTGAGCTCTGAGAAGAGAGACCTGGCCCTCCTCTGCCTGAGGTCTTAACCCCTGAAGACTGGGTCACTGACTGTTTCACTGACCCCTCAACTATAGCACTCGCTTCCATCCTTCGAGCCATATCCACCACAGTGTGGAAACTTTCCCTCTCAACCGACTGGATCAACGAGGAGTACCTAGAATGCAGCTTCATAACATATCTCTTGGCTTTCTTCGTATCTGTATCTAGAGCTTGCCCTGAAAAAGGCAATAGCTCTAAGAATTTATCCGTGAACTCCTCTACACTCATGTGCTCTGTCTGCCTCAGTTGCTCAAACTCAATCATCTTCAGTTCTCTGGAACTGTCTGGAAAAGCCCATCCAGCGAACTCATTCGCAAATTCCTCCCATGTCATACCGTCTAGTCTCGGGTCCACATAACACTTGAACCATTCCCGTGCCTTCTTGGACTTTAAAGTGAACCCTGCCATTTGAATGGCCCTGCTATCATTCGCCCCTAGCTCATCAGTTATTGTCTTTACTACTCTCAGATACTCAAAGGGGTCATCCCCTGACTTGTATTTGGGAGCATCCAGCTTAAGGTAATCTGTCATCTTTACTTTGCTCCCATCGGCTGAGCTAGGTCTAGGAGGTTGAGTAACTGGGGCTGCTGGTTCTGTAGGTGGTGGAGGTGGGGGTGCAGCATTCCCCGAGGTGGGGTTTGCCGGGTTTGGATAGAAGGGTGAGGGTGGATAAGCTGGGTACTGTGTGTAAGGTGGATAGAAAGGTGGATAAGGCATGTAGGTAGGGTAGGGGTTAAACCTGGAATAATCCGATGTGCCTCCCATCGGATACCCTGAACCCTGTGGAAAGGGTGGGTAATGGGGCGGAAAACCATACCCCGAGGCCTGAACGCCTCCCTGAGACTCCCCTGTCCCCTCTTCCTCCATGCTCACATCCAGGTTCCCATCCCTCCTCTGATCCTCTTCCGTAACCTCCCTCACATCTGAAAAACTTCCTCCTCTATTAGTCCCCCTTCTGCTAGCATCAAAAGACCTTCTAGGGTCCCTTGACACTCTTTCTCTGTTTGCTCTACAAGACATTGCCCTAGGCAATGTAGGAGGACGGGCGCTCGTGCCCTCATCCTCAGGTGGCACTCTAGTCAATCTTGCAAATCGACGGGTTCCTCTCATCCTGTTTTCTAAAAAATAGTACACATCACACAAACATCAGCATCATATGGTTCATGTGGGCACACATGAACCCTCATCACATAAACATATCATTCATATCATAGCATCAATGCACATGTATATAATCATGGCATTTCACATCATCATACAAGACAGGACTCCACATCCTATCCTAGTGGACATGATCTTCCTATTGTGCTTGACCTTCTAGAACCTCTATGAGCCCGACACTCTAGGTCCGATCCTATGAACCTAGGGCTCTGATACCATTCTGTAACGACCCGAAAATCGGTCCGCTACCGGCGCTAGGATTCGGGTCGGCTTAAGGCCGCCAAGACCCGTAGCAAGCCTGACATACAACCTGAAAACCTGTTTAATCCCATACATGATCAATAACATACATAAAAATTTAAAACTTTTCTTTCATACATCCAACTCAACCTGAACATGCACTGCACATAGCCATAATCATAATCATGATCCCTCTGTGGGATCTCATCAATGCCCCAATGGGCGATACATCATAAGATGAGTTGGCTTTCATGAACATAATAAAACATTTTTGATCATGTAATAAAAGGGATACCTCATACACAATGTCAAGCACAATATCTAATCCTCAATATCATTACATGACTGAAACTGTACTTTTACATAACATTAATACATTTATCATGTCCACACTAACTATTACATACTCGTGACTTCAATTACTCTTGTAAACCTCCTGGTCTACCCTGTACCTGCAATCCTGGGGAAATTGGGAGAGGGGTGAGCTACTAGAGCCCAGTGAGCAGAATAATAAAACACTTAAAACATATGATAACATGAAATGCATCACATCACAGCTAATCACATTAAGGATGAACTTGTCACCAATAGCCCTCTACATGGTCCAACTGTGCCAGAACGTAGAATGGGTCCTGGTCTTTCCCTTACATATCATAACATAACAGTGTCCAACTGTGCCAGAACGTAGAATGGGTCCTGGTCTTTCCATTACATAGTGCCAGCGAACGTAGAATGGGTCCCACTGGTCTTACTTTCCGTACCGTACATATCATATCGTCATATCATAGATCGAGGGCTATGGATCATTCAACATTCATCCACATCAACATCAAAATGTGCAATGCAACATATTCGTGAATTCTAATGCAAGCAACCTAATTCATCACATGGCATTCATGATGCATGAACAATGCTCAAAACTTTGAAATTTATTTACTTTAAACGTAAAGGTTTATTCCACTCACCTCTGGATAGCTCTGACCAGACACTGGGGCAACAGACTCACTGCGGGGGTCCTCGGTTCCTCGGGTCCGAACCTACACAGGTGGACTCAAATGAGGGACCAAACATACCTGAACATAACTCTAAACTATTCCCCAAAAATCCCCTAAAACATCATGGAATAATCATAGAAAAACATGCAAGAAAGGGCTGGACAGGGCACTTTCGGCGGCAGGTTCGGCGGCCGAAAGTCCCTCCAGAGCCGAAAGTCAGGCAGGTTCGGTGGCACCTTCGGCGGCCGAAACTCCCAGACAGAGGCGAAAGTCATACATGTTCGGCGGCACTTTCGGCGGCCGAAACTCCCAGACAGAGACGAAAGTCTCCTTTCGGGGGCAAGCTTCGGCAGCCGAAGGCTGCCTCCACAAGCACGTTCGGCGGCCGAAAGTTCCTTCGGCTGCCGAACCTGGTTTCTCCCAAAATGGCAGAAACTCAGCTCCCTTATGCATTTATGCCTCCTATCTCATCCAAACATGCATAAACCTATTCTACAACATTCATACACAAGCATACAAGTTCCTAGGGGCATCAACTAGCTAAAACCCTATCTATAACACATCAAACATACATTTGCAAGCCACATTGTTCAAAATCACATCAAAAACCCATAAGCTCAACCTAAGCTATACATTCATTTTCTACCCCATGAACTTGCATAAAACTTGCTTAAAACATAATATAAGCTAGAGATCGACTCTTACCTCTTGAAGATCGAGGGTAGAGACGATCTAACTTAGAGTTGGAAGAGATTTGAGTTCTTGAACCTCAAAGCTCCAAAACTTGCTCAAAACTCGGAAATCTTCAAAACAAGATGAAAACTAGTGAAAAACTCGAAAGATCTGAAGGAAAAGACTCAAGATCGGTGAGGGGTGGCGGAGAACTCACCTTGGCCAGAAATGGGGAAAAAGCTCGCCCGTTTTCGGCTAAGGGACCCTTTTATAGTGGCTGGCCAGGCCATGTTCGGGGGCCAAACGTGCCTCCGCATGCATGCCATGTTCGGCGGCCGAAGTTGAGGTTCGGCGGCCGAACCTGGACTTTCCTCACTTATGCTTTCGGGGGCCTAAAGGCGCTCCCGGAGGCATGCATGTTCGGCGGCCGAACCTGAGTTTTCCTTCAAGGTTGTTTTTATGCAAAAACTCATTTCCATTATACTTAAAACCATGAAATACCTTAAAACATTTTATGAAAACATGGTTCTACCCTACTAGAGGCTTCCGACATCCGAGATTCCACCGAACGGTAGGAATTCCGATACCGTTGTCTAGCCGGGTATTACACAAGAAAGAAAAATCACGTTTTTGATTATATACATGGACGACATGATTATAATAGGAGACGATGTGGACGAGATCAAACGGCTGAGGGACAACTTATTCTAAGAATTTGAGATGAAAGACCTGGGGGGGCTTAGAATACTTCCTTGGGATTGAAGTTCTCAGGTCAAACCAGAGAATCCTGATATCACAGAGAAAATACATCCTTGATCTGTTAGCCGAAACAGGAATGATAGACTGCAAGCCGATTAATACTCCAATAATGGACAATCATGAGTTGAGAAAAGATTCAAAAGAAGGACCAGTAGATAGGGGGAGGTACCATAGATTGGTAGGAAATCTGATTTACTTATCACACACTAGACCAGATGTGGCGTATGCTATGAGTTTAGTAAGTCAGTTCATACACGATCCAAAACAAGACCATATGGAGGTACCATTGAGGATTGTTTGATATCTGAAAGGAACAGCTGGGATGGGCATGTTGTTTAAGAAGAATGGTCATCTCAGTATTAATGGATATACGGATGCTGATTGGGCAAGAGACCGTGCCGACAAACGATCCACTTCAGGATATTTTACCTTCGTTGGAGGTAAATTGGTGATATGGAAAAGTAAGAAGCAAAAGGTGGTGGCAATGTCTAGTGCTAAAGCATAATTTAGGGGAATAAATTTGACTTGCAGAGCTACTATATGTAACGACCCGAAAATCGGACCGCCACCGGCGCTAGGATTCAGGTCGGCTTAAGGCCGCCAGAACCCGTAGCAAGCCTGCTATACTCTCTGGGTACCTGTAAATCTCATACATGATCATACATGTCCTGTGAAAATAAAAACTTTTCTCTGAACCAAGGCTTAACCTGTGCATGCACTATCTCTGTACTCTGTACCCCTGACTAGAGCTTGCTCTAGATGGGTTAACTCATACCTGTTAAGCCTGGTATTTCACATGTTCATAAATCAATTACACAAACAGACCATGTATATAAAGAGTTACAGAACAACTGGATCAAGCACAATTCTATTTCTATATATCTATTACATCTCTTTATATTATTACATGTCCACACTATACTGTTACAAAGCTCTTTACTCTTTCTGTACTCTGCAAACTCTGAAGCAGTACTCACTGCTGCTCTCTCTGGTTCCTCTGGTCTGTGCCTACACAGATGGACTCAAATGAGGGACCAAACTAGCTTATGACCAACTTTATTAAACTCCCCAAGAATCCCCGGAAACTCACTCAAACATCCATGCAAAGCATGCAAATAAAGGGTGGACAGGATACTTTCGGCGGCAGGTTCGGCAGCCGAAAGTCCTCTCCAGAGCCGAAACTCAAGCACCTTCGGCGGCCGAAGCTTTACTTTCGGCAGTCGAACCCTTTCGGGGGCAAGTTTCGGGGGCTGAAAGGCACTCTAGAGACGAAAGTCTCTAACCTTCGGCGGCACCTTCAGCGGCCGAAACTCCCCTCCAGAGCCGAAAGTCCAAAGGCTCGGGGGCAAGCTTAGGCAACCGAAACCACCTCCTCAGCACATTTAGCGGCCGAACCATTCTTCGGCTGCCGAAGCTGGGTTCATCAGCAAGGCAGAAACTTGCTCTGCCTCTCGCCAAAATGCACCAATCTTCCTCAAACTCAACCACCTCAATTTCTCAACGTGCATACACCCAAGTATATGCTCAAAGGGGTCAAAAACTACCTAAAAACCCCAACAAACAGCAAAGCATAACACATAAACAAGCTTTCCTCACAAAATCATCAAAAACTCTCTTTTTACCCTATTCATGCAACTCTCTCCCAAAACCTCATAAAAACCTTCAGAAATCATAAAAACAAGTTCAAGATCTTCACTTACCTCTTGAAACCAAGAAGATGAACGATCCTAACGTGGAGTTTTGGAGCAACTCTCCTTCAAACTCTCCAACCTTCAAAACTTTGTGTTTTTAACTCAAAACCTTCAAAATAACATACAAATCAATCAATCTTTGCAAGATTTAATGAACACATGAAGAAAACGTAAGGAAGACAGAGTCACCTCAGAAAGTGAAAAGATAAACTCATTCTTATCCGTTCAACCGACTGAGGGCCTTTTATAGGTGGCTGGCCATACCACCTTCGGCAGCCTAACGTGAAACCAAAAGCCATGCATGTTCGGCGGCCGAACTTTCCCTTCGGCGGCCGAACCTGGCTTTTCTTCCTTGGTGCTTTTCTAGTTCCATTTAACTGGAAAACATGAAAACAAACTACATTACTTTAGAAAAACATAAATCCTACCCGTTTAGAGAATTTCGACATCCTGGATTCCCCCGGACGACAGGAATTCCGATGCCGGACTCTAGCCGGGTATTACATTCTTCCCCCCTTAAGAACATTCGTCCTCGAATGTTCCTACACAAATAAACATACAAAAAGGAGGAAACGAACCTCAAAACAGATATGGATACTGCTGGAGCATAGACTCCCGCGTCTCCCAAGTGCATTCTTCTAGATTATAGTGGTTCCACAGAACTTTCACCATCGGAATCTTCTTGTTCCTTAGCTGTTTGATCTGTGTGTCCAGAATCTGCACTGGCTGCTCTATATAGGTGAGATCTCTAAGAATCTCCACATCAGGCTCACTCAGAACCTGACTCGGATCTGACACAAACTGTCGTAGCATAGAAACATGAAATACCTGGTGAATTCTCTCCATAGAAGTAGGTAAATCCAGCTTATACGACACATTTCCGATCCTCTACAAGATTTCAAAGGGTCCAATGTATCGTGGAGCTAACTTACCTTTTCTTCCAAAACGAACCACTCCTTTCATTGGAGACACCTTCAGCAATACCATCTTACCCTCCTGAAACTCTAGCTGTTTTCTGCGTACATCTGCATAGCTTTTCTGTCTGCTCTGAGCAGTTCTGATTTTCTCTCTGATCATGGGTACCACTCTACTGGTAATCTCAACTAACTCTGGTCCTGCAAGAGCCTTCTCTCCCACTTCTTCCCAACAAACTGGTGATCTACACTTCCTCCCATACAAAGCTTCATAAGGAGCCATCCCTATGCTAGCATGATGGCTGTTATTGTAAGCAAACTCCACCAGAGGTAGATGCTGCCTCCAAGAACCGCCAAAGTCTAACACACACATTCTGAGCATATCTTCTATGGTCTGGATGGTCCTCTCTGACTGTCCATCAGTCTGTGGATGGAAAGCAGTGATCTAACCTCGTGCCCATTGCACTCTGTAGACTCCGCCAAAATCTAGAGGTGAACTGAGGTCCTCTATCTGACACTATAGACACTGGAACTCCATGTAGTTTTATTATCTCATCCAGATATACCTATGCTAACTTATCCACAGAATAGTTACTCCTAACTGGATTGAAATGAGCAGATTTTGTGAGTCTGTCCACAATCACCCATATGGAGTCTATCCTGTTGGATGCTATCGGTAAGCCCACTACAAAATCCATAGCTATGTTCTCCCATTTCCATTCTGGAATCGGCAGTGGGTTAAGCATTCCAGCCGGCTTCTGATGTTCCAGTTTCACCCTCTGACAAACCTCACAGGCTGTCACGAATTGCGCCACTTCTTTCTTCATGGCTGGCCACCAATATACCCTCTTCAGATCCTGATACATCTTGGTGGCTCCTGGGTGAACACTATACCTCGCATTATGAGCTTCCCTCATAATGTCTTCCTTCAGACTGCTACTATCTGGTACACAAAGTTGACTCCCATAGCGAAGGATCCCTTTGCTGTCAAATCTGAACTCTGCACTGTTGCCTGACTGAACAGTCCTGGCAATTTTCATCAACTCTGGGTCCTCGTGCTGTTTCTGAGCTATCTGCTCCAGAAACACAGGTGTCACTCTCATCTGTGCGATCAATGCACCCGTACCAGACAACTCTAGCTGTAACCCTTCCTCAATGAGCTTATAAAGCTCCCTCACTACTGATCTCCGCTTTGCTGCTATATGGGATAAACTGCCTAGTGACTTTCGGCTTAGGGCGTCTGCCACAACATTCGCCTTACCCGGATGATACTGGATCTTACAATCATAATCACTGAGCAATTCTACCCATCTTCTCTGCCTCAAATTCAGCTCTCTCTGGCTCAAGATGTACTGTAGACTCTTATGATCAATGAAGATCTCGCATTTAACCCCATAAAGGTAATGCCGCCACATCTTGAGTGCAAAGATAACTGCTACCATCTCTAGGTCATGGGTGGGGTAATTCAACTCGTGCTTCTTCAACTGTCTAGAAGCATAAGCAATCACCCTGTCCTGCTGCATCAAAACACAACCCAATCCCACTCGAGACGCATCACAGAACACTGTGAAATCTACATTACTGACAGGCAGAGCTAACACTGGTGCTGATGTCAATCTCCTCTTGAGCTCCTCAAAGCTCTCTTCACACTGATTTAACCAGATAAACTTCTGGTTCTTCTGAGTCAGTTTGGTCATAGGAGCAGCTATCTTTGAGAAGTCTTGAACGAACCTCCTGTAGTAACCTGCCAGTCCCAAAAAGCTTTTAATCTCAGCCACTGTAGTGGGTCTGGGCCAGTTAGCTACAGCCTCTATCTTCTTGGGGTCTACCTCAATCCCTTCTGCTGATACCACGTGTCCCAAGAAGGAAATGCTCCTCAGCCAAAACTCACACTTAGAGAACTTGGCATATAAACCATGCTCTCTCAGTGTCTGCAGAACTGTCCTCAGATGCTGGGCATGCTCCTCTGCATCTCTGGAGTACACTAAGATATCATCGATAAAAACAATGACAAAGTGATCCAGAAACTCACTAAAAACTCTGTTCATGAGATCCATGAATGCTGCAGGGGCGTTAGTCAACCCGAACGGCATCACTAAAAACTCATAATGCCCATATCTGGTCTTAAAAGCTGTCTTTGGCACATCTGCCTCTCTGACTCTCAGCTGATGATATCCGGATCGCAGATCTATTTTAGAGAAATAACCTGCTCCAGCTAGCTGGTCGAATAGATCATCAATCCTAGGTAGAGGATATTTATTCTTGGTAGTGATCTTGTTCAACTGTCTGTAGTCGATACAAAGTCTGAGGGATCCATCCTTCTTTCTAACAAAAAGCACTGGAGCACCCCAAGGTGAGGTACTAGGGCGGATGAAACCCTTATCTACCAACTCCTGCAACTGCTTTTTCAACTCTTTTAATTCTGCTGGTGCCATCCTGTAGGGAGGAATAGAGATAGGTCTGGTACCAGGCAGCAATTCTATTTCAAACTCTATCTCCCTATCAGGTGGTAGTCCTGGTAAGTCGTCTGGGAACACATTTGGAAATTCTCGAACTACTGGTACTGCGGCTGGTTCCCTAACCTGACTATCTAGCTCCCTCACATGAGCTAGAAACCCCTGACAACCCTTCCTAAGCAAACAACGAGCCTGAAGGGCTGAAATCAAACCTCTGGGTGTACCCCTCCTGTCTCCTCTGAAGACACACTCTGACCCATCCTGGTCTCTGAGACTAACTACCTTCTCTCTACAGTCCAAGGTCGCACCATATGCAGATAACCAATCCATCCCTAGAATGACATCAAAATCTGTCAAGTCTAGAACCACAAGGTCAGCTGGAAGGCATCTACCCTCTATGAACACTGGTCTGAAACGACAGACTGACACTGCCACTGATGGGTCACATTTGGGTCCACTGACCCAGAGAGGATACTCTACCTCAGAAATCATCAAACCCAACCTCTCTATGGCTCTCGAAGCAACAAAGGAATGAGAAGCACTGGGGTCCATCAAAGCATACACATCAGAACACCCTATGATGAGATTACCTGACACCACTGTGTTCGACGTGTTTGCCTCTTTCTGAGTCACAGTGAAAATCCGTGCTGGGGCTACCGGATTTCCACCTCGGGAACCTGCTGCTGAAGTAGAGGCTGACCCTCTCCCTCTACCTCTACCACTACTCTGAGGTACAGCTGGAGCTGCTGGCTATACTACACTGCCTGAACTCATTTGCTGGGATAGTGCAAAAGTCACCTGAGGACATTCCCGAGCAAAATGCCCTTCCTGTCCACATTTATAACAAGCTGAAGATCCCAACTGACAAGCTCCCTTGTGTGGTCTCCCACATCTTCTACATACTGGACTGCTTGCGCCAGAGCTTGAGCCACTACCCATTCCCAGACCAGACTTGACTTTACTCCAGAACTTATCCTTTGTTCCTTTTGCCTTTTCCCATCTTTTGCTACCTGAAGTGGCTGCACTGGGGGCCTTAGAACCCGAAGCCTGTGCCTTCGATTGTCTCTGAATATTGGCACTTGCTTCCATTTTCCGGGCTGCGTCCACTATAGAGTGGAAACTCTCCTTCTCTGCTGGCAGAATCAAGGAAGAATACCGGGCATGCAATCTCAAAGTATACCTCCTTGCCTTCTTCTGATCAGTATCATAGGCCTGACCCACGTACTGAAGCAAATCCAGGAACCTATCTGTAAATTCATCAACACTCATCTCGTTCGTCTGTCACAACTGTTCAAATTCTATTAGTTTAATCTCCCTGGAACTGTCAGGAAAAGTCCACCCTGCAAACTCATTGGCGAACTCTCCCAATGACATACTGTGCATCCTGGGCTCCACATAATTCTTAAACCATTCTCTGGCTTTCTTACATTTCAGTGTGAACCCCGCCATCTCAATGGCTCTACTATCAACAGCTCCCAATTCACTGTTTATCATCCTAACGGATCTGAGGTATTCAAATGGATCGTCTCCCGTGTTGTATTTAGGAGCATCCAATTTCAGGTACTCCATCATTTTCACCTGACTTCCTCCAGATGAGCTAGGTTGGTGTCTGTCAACAACAGGAGCTACTGGTTCAGATGGTGGTGGTACTGATTCATTTGGTTTTGGGTGTGCTGCACTTGAATGGATAGGTGAGGGTGGATACATAGGATATGGTGGGTAATAATAAGGATAAGGCATATATGGCATATAAGTAGGATATGGGACAAAACTAGAGTACTCCGACATACCTCCCATCGGATACCCTGAGTCTTGAGGAAAGGCTGGATAACCGAACCCCGAGGCCTGAGCGCCTCCCTGAGACTCTCCCATACCTTCTTCAAATCTGCCTACACCCATGCTTTCATCTACTGACTGATCAACCTCCATAGCCTCCCTCACTTCCTCTGATCTCCCTCCTCTAGCTGTTCCTCTTCTGCTCTCGTCTAAAGACCTTCTAGAGTCTATTGACGTACCTTCCCTGCTAGATCTTTGTGACCTTGCCCTTGGCAATGCAGGAGGACTAGCAGCTGTTCTCTCACTCTCTGGTGGGACTCCAGTCAATCGAGCTGATTGACGAGTTCCTCGCATTTTAACTCTGGAAAACAACACATAACATAGCATATTAGCATATAAACAGCACATAACAGTAAGACACATGCATAAATCATGGCATATCACTGCATCAAATAGACAGGACGCAACATCCTATCCTAGTGGACATGATTTCCTATTGTGCTTGACCACTTCTAACCGCTATGAGCCCTACACTCTCTCTATAGGTCCGATCATTTGAACCTTGGGCTCTGATACCAATCTGTAACGACCCAAAAATCGGACCGCCACCGGCGCTAGGATTCAGGTCGGCTTAAGGCCGCCAGAACCCGTAGCAAGCCTGCTATACTCTCTGGGTACCTGTAAATCTCATACATGATCATACATATCCTGTGAAAATAAAAACTTTTCTCTGGACCAAGGCTTAACCTGTGCATGCACTATCTCTGTACTCTGTACCCCTGACTAGAGCTTGCTCTAGATGGGTTAACTCATACCTGTTAAGCCTGGTATTTCACATGTTCATAAATCAATTACACAAACAGATCATGTATATAAAGAGTTACAGAACAACTGCATCAAGCACAATTCTATTTCTATATATCTATTACATCTCTTTATATTATTACATGTCCACACTATACTGTTACAAAGCTCTTTACTCTTTCTGTACTCTGCAAACTCTGAAGCAGTACTCACTGCTGCTCTCTCTGGTTCTTCTGGTCTGTGCCTACATAGATGGACTCAAATGAGGGACCAAACTAGCTTATGACCAACTTTATTAAACTCCCCAAGAATCCCCGGAAACTCACTCAAACATCCATGCAAAGCATGCAAAGAAAGGCAGGACAGGACACTTTCGGCGGCAGGTTCGGCGGCCGAAAGTCCTCTCCAGAGCCAAAACTCAAGCACCTTCGGCAGCCTAAGCTCTACTTTCGGCCGTCGAACCCTTTCGGGGGCAAGTTTCGGGGGCTGAAAGGCACTCCAGAGATGAAAGTTTCTAACCTTCAGCGGCACCTTCAGCGGCCGAAACTCCCCTCCAGAGCCGAAAGTCCAAAGGCTCGAGGGCAAGCTTAGGCAACCGAAGCCACCTCCTCAGCACATTCGGCGGCTGAACCATTCTTCGGCGGCCGAACCATTCTTCGGCGGCCGAAGCTGGGTTCATCAGCAAGGCAGAAACTTGCTCTGCCTCTCGCCAAAATGCACCAATCTTCCTCAAACTCAACCATCTCAATTTCTCAACATGCATACACCCAAGTATATGCTCAAAGGGGTCAAAAACTACCTAAAAACCCCAACAAACAGCAAAGCATAACACATAAACAAGCTTTCCTCACAAAATCATCAAAAACTCTCTTTTTACCCTATTCATGCAACTCTCTCCCAAAACCTCATAAAAACCTTCAGAAATCATAAAAACAAGTTCAGGATCTTCACTTACCTCTTGAAACCAAGAAGATGAACGATCCTAACATGGAGTTTTGGAGCAACTCTCCTTCAAACTCTCCAACCTTCAAAACTTTGTGTTTTTAACTCAAAACCTTCAAAATAACATACAAATCAATCAATCTTTGCAAGATTTAATGAACACATGAAGAAAACATAAGGAAGACAGAGTCTCACCTCAAAAAGTGAAAAGATAAACTCATTCTTATCCGTTCAACCGACTGAGGGCCTTTTATAGGTGGCTGGCCAGACCACCTTCGGCAGCCTAACGTGAAACCAAAAGCCATGCATGTTCGGCGGCCGAACTTTCCCTTCGGCGGCCGAACCTGGCTTTTCTTCCTTGGTGCTTTTCTAGTTCCATTTAACTGGAAAACATGAAAACAAACTACATTACTTTAGAAAAACATAAATCCTACCCGTTTAGAGAATTCCAACATCCTGGATTCCCCCGAACGACAGGAATTCTAATGCCGGACTCTAGCCGGGTATTACACTATGGATCAGAAAGTTGATGTTTGAGCTTGGATTTCCATCAGGGGACGCAGCTGAACTTCGTTGTGACAACAAGGCAGTAATCAGCATTGTCGAAAATCCTGTTCAACATGATCGAACAAAACACATTGAAATAGACTGACATTTCATCAAGAAAAAGTTGGACAATGGTTTGATATCATTACCATTTGTTCGATCGGAAGATCAGTGGGTAGACATCCTAACTAAAGCAGTTGCTGGATGAATATTCCATGAAGTTTTGGACAAGTTGGGCATGTTGGATCCACATGAACCAACTTGAGAGGGAGTGTTGGAAAGAATATTATGCCATACTTGTAATTAATCAGTGATTAACATTACCATAGTTAGCATAATCCTAGCATGATTCTAGGCGATAATTGATAGCATAATCATAGGCATAATTGATCATATTTTGTACTATATAATCCTTGTATCCTATTACACAGAAAGCAACAAAATGAAAAATATTTTTCTTCTTATAATTCTAGTACATATTCTTACCTCAACTCCAAGAACATCCTTCACCAGCTCATACGTCATAAACGCGATTCCTATGGAAGGACCACCTAAAAATATCAAAAAAACAATTTAATAACTTATAACACAATCTTCCTTCACTAATATGAAGAAATACTCCCCTGCATGCAAACAAGTAAAGAAAATTCATGCAATAATATCATTTTTGGTTTATGAAGATGTATGTTCCCCTGCCGGCACACAATTGAAAATAAGGAAGAGATTTACACCAATCTAGACTAAGATAGCACACTGACCTTCACTGAATTGGGACCAAACCTTTATAAAGTGCTCCAAACCCCTCATGCCGAACTATTTTCCTGAATGCATTAACCATACCATTGTACTCAAGAATTGCTTTACTTTTCCCATCACCAATAACAACAGATGCACCATCCTTCCAGCTTACCATTTGCATTCTCCGCCGGATAACATCAAGAGGATAAGCAACTGTTTGGCCAACATTTTCAGCAGATACTCCACATGCAAGCATTGTTGTCACTCTCAACTCATTGTCTTCAACTAGTCCAAAAGGTTTGGATTGGATTAACCAGTCTTTCAAGGATTTATACACAATAAAGTTTAGCCCCACATATGGTATCCACAACACCTTTAGCCATTTTAGTAATGATCGAATATATCATGATTGTAAGTTTAATAGAAAGAAAATTAATAAGTATGACCTAAGAGTAGAACCATAAGCTTAAATTATGATCCCACCAGAACTGGAATCTAAAGCTAAGAGTCTTATGCTTGAATCAAATGTTTAATTTCACAGTTCACGTCATAGATGCAAGTGATAAAATGTAGAAATTTGATTGATTTATGTAATACTCGGCTAGATTCCGGTATCGGAATTTCTACCACCCGGTGGAATCTCGGATGTCGGAAACCTCTAGAAGGGTAAAATCATGTTTTTATAAAATGTTTTCATGTATTTTATGGTTTTAAGTAAGAAAGAAATTGAGTTTTGAATGAAAATGACCATTGAGGAAAATCCAAGTTCGGCCGCCGAACCTCATGTTCGGCCGCCAAACATGGTGGAGTTTTGGAGTCACCTTTGGCTTTCGAAGGTGGTCTGGCCAGCCACTTATAAAAGGGCCCATAGCCGAAAATGGGCGAGTCTTCTCCCCTATTTTCGGTCAACAGTGAGTCCATACCCTCCCGTGGTTGGTTTTGATGATTTTTCTCAAATCTTTCAAGTTTTAATAAGTTTTAACTTGGTTTTGAAGATTTTTGAAGCTAAGATCAAGTTTTGGAGCTTGGAGACCCAAGGAGCTAGATTTCTCCCATCTTCAAGTTAGGATCGTCTCTCCTCTCGATCTTCAAGAGGTAAGCTTAGATCCTACCTTTCTTGTATGTTTTTAACGAGCTTTGAGGGGTTATGGGGTAGAAATGCATGTTTAGGTTAGTTGATTTTTGTTAGGGTTAATGTTGAGTTTATGGATAATGTGTGTTGCATGAGTTGCTATATGTGTTTGTGTTGGGGTTTAGGTTAGTTTGAGACCCCTATATGCTTATGTATGTATGTATGCATGTAGTAGAATAGCTAAATGCATGTTTGAATGGTTTGGGAGGCAAAATGTGCATGAGGAGGCTGAGTTCTGCCACTTTGGAAGAACTCAGGTTCAGTAGCCGAAGGACTTTCGGCCGCCGAACCTGCCTGTGGAGGCAAGCCTTTGGCTGCCGAACCCTGCCCCTAAAAGTTGGACTTTCGGCTCTGGAGGGGAGTTTCGGCAGCCGAAGGTGCCGCCGAACATGCATGAGTTTCGTCTCTGGAAGGGACTTTCGGCCGCCAAAGGTGCCGTCGAAAGTGGCTGAGTTTCGGCTCTAGAGGGACTTTCAGCCGCCGAACCTGCCGCCGAAAGTGCCCTGTTTAGCCTTCCTTTGCATGTTTTCTATGATTGTTTTAAGGTGTTTTAGAGGGTTTTAGGGGAGTTGTTTAGAGTCATGTTCATGTATGTTTGGTCCCTCATTTGAGTCCACCTGTGTAGGTTCGGACCCGAGGAACCGAGAACCCCAGCAGTGAGTTAGCTGCTTCAGTGTCTTTTCAGAGCTAGCCTGAGGTGAGTAGAATGACTCTTTATATTTCAAAGCAAATAATGAAAGTTTTAGCATGATTCACGCATCATGAATGCCATGAGATATATTAGGTTGTTTGCATTAGAATTCACAAATATGTTGCATTGCATATTATGTTGTTGATGTGGATGAACATTGAGTGATCCATTAGCCCTCGTATGGTATGATATGATATGATGATGACACGGTACGGTAGTCCAGGAAGACCCATTCTACGTCCCTGGCACTATGTAAGAGAAAGTCCAGGAAGACCCATTCTACATCCCTAGCACATTGGAATGTTATGATATGTTATGTAAGAGAAAGACCAGGACCCATTCTACATTCTGGCACTATTGGATATGTAGAGGGCTATTGGTGACAAGTTCATCCTTAAAGTGATTTGTTTGTGATGTGATGCATTTCATGAAAGCATGAATTTTAAATATAATGTTTTACTATTCTGCTCACTGGGCTCTAGTAGCTCACCCCATTCCCTTAACCCCCAGGTTTGCAGGTACGGGATAGATCAGGAAGTCAGCAAGAGTAAAGAAGTCATGTTTTATGTAATAGCTAGATGTGGATATGAAAATAATGTAATGTAAAGTATAGTACAGTAATGTAATGTAATGATGTATATTGAGGATATAAATTTACTTGGCCCTAGTATATGTAAATCCCTTTTTGGTACATGATCTATGAAATGTTTTTATGATGTTTTATGTAAACTAAGCTTAAAGTATGATATGTTACCCCATTGGAGCATTTGATGAGGGCTCCAGTGTGGGATTTTATGTTTATGAGTTTATGCATGCACAGGTTAAGCTTGGTGAATGAAAGAAAAAGTTTAAAGTTTTTATATATATGTTCGATCATGTATGGGATTTAACAGGTATACAGGAGGTATGTTAGGCTTGCTACGGGTCCCGGCGGCCTTAAGCCGATCTGGATCCTAGCGCCGGTAGCGGTCCGATTTCCGGGTCGTTACAATTTACTTACCACTCCTATGACAGAATGTAATACCCGGCGAGAGTCCGGCATTGGAATTCCTGTCGTCCGGTGGAATCCAGGATGTCGGAATTCTCTAGACGGGTAGGATTTATGTGTTTTTAACATCATGAAGTATGTTTTCAGGTTTTCAAGTTAACTGGAACTAAGTTTGTGAAAGAAAAGAACCAAGGCAGAAAAGCCAGGTTCGGCCGCCGAAGGTGACATTCGGCCGCCGAACATGCATGGCTTTCGGTTTCAAGATAGGCCGCCGAAGGTGGTTTGGCCAACCACCTATAAAAGGTCCTCAGTTGGTTGAAAGGATAAGCTTTGCCGTTTCTTTCACTTTCTGAGGTGAAACCCTGTCCTTCTTCAGTTTTCTTCATGTTTTCATTACATCATGCAAAGATTTGATTGATTTTTATGTTTTTTTTTGAAGGTTTTGAGCTAAAAACACAAAATTGTGAAGTTTGGAGAGTTTGAAGGAGAGTTGCTCCAAAACTCCACGTTAGGATCGTTCATCTTCTTGGGTTCAAGAGGTAAGTGAAGATCCTGAGCTTGTTTTTATGTTTTATGAAGGTTTTAGAAGGTTTTTGGGTAGAGTTGCATGAATAGGGTAAAAAGTGAGGTTTTTGGTGTTTTGTTGATAAAGCATGTTTATGTGTTATATGTTTTGTGTTGTTGGGGTTTTTAGGTAGGTTTTGACCCCTTTGAGCATATACTTGGGTGTATGCAAGTTGAGGAATTGAGGTGATTGAGATTGGAAGTGTTTTGTGCATTTGGCGAGAGGCAGAACAAGTTTCTGCCCTGCTGATGAACTCAGGTTCGGCAGCCGAAGGTACATTCGGCCGCCGAACCCCTGAGGAGGTGGCTTCGGCTGCCCAAGCTTGCCCCCGAACTGTTGGACTTTTAGCTCTGGAGGGGAGGTTCGGCCGCCAAAGGTGCCGCCGAAGGTTGGAGACTTTCGTCTCTGGAGTGCCTTTCAGCCCCTGAAACTTGCCCCGGAAAGGGTTCGGCTGCCGAAAGTTGAGGTTCGGCTGTCGAAGGTGCATGAGTTTCGTCTTTGGAGAGGACTTTCGGCCGCCGAACCTGCTGCTGAAAGTGTTCTGTCTAGCCTTCCTTTGTATGCTTTGCATGGATGTTTGAGTGAGTTTAAGGGGATTCTTGGGGAGGTTCATAGAGTCGCTCTTGAGTTCTTTTGGTCCCTCATTTGAGTTTATCTGTGCTTCCACAGACCAGAGGAACCAGAGAGAGCAGCAGTGAGTACTGCTCTAGAGATTACAGAGCCTGCAAAGTCAGTTCAGATAGCCAGAGGTGAGTGGAACTAAACTTAATTCTTGTAATTGAGGACTGGAATGTTTTTAGCATATTTCATGCATCATGGTTATGCAGTAGGTTGCTTGCATTAGCATCCACGAATATGTTGCATTGCATAGTTATTTGTTGATGTGGGTGAATGCTGAATGATCCAATAGTCACTGAGATAAGTCCAGGAGCCTTTGACTACGCCCTGGCAGGTATAGAAGTCTAGGAGCCTTTGACTACGCCCTGGTAGGTATAGTAAAGTCCAGGAGCCTTTGACTACGCCCTGGCAATGGTAACTACAGGTGTTATATACACATATACATATATGAGACAGGAAATCCAGGTGCCTCTGACTACGCCCTGGTATGAGATACTGGGACTATTTGGTGACAGGTTTACCCTTGCTGTGGATTGTCTGTGTTATGATGCATTCCATAAGGTCATTCCATAAGGTCATGTTTTACTGATATGGTTTACTGTTCTACTCATTGGGCGATAGAGCTCATCCCACTCCCTTAACCCCAGTCTTGCAGGTTCATTGTACAGTGTACAGGGAGAACAGCAGAGGACAGGAAGAGAGAAGAGTTTGTAATAGCTTAGAATGGACATGTAAAATTAAAGAGATGTACTAGTTGTTGTGCTTGACTTAGTTATATTGTGTTGTAAATCTTGTGTTATGTACATGATTTGTATATGTATATGTTTGTCAAAGTATGTGAAAAACCAGGCTTAACAGGTATGAGTTAACCCATCTAGAGCAAGCTCTAGGCAGGGATACAGAGTACAGAGTACAGAGTACAGAGATAGTGCATGCCCATGTTAAGCCGTGGTACAGAAAAGAGTTTTAATTTTCACAGAAAATGTATGATCATGTATGAGATTTACAGGTACACAGAGAGTATAGCAGGCTTGCTACGGGTTCTGGCGGCCTTAAGCCGACCTGAATCCTAGCGCCGGTAACGGTCCATTTTGGGGTCGTTACAGATTTGGTATCAGAGCCCTAGGTTCACATGATCGGACCTATAGAGACTGTGTCGGGCTCATAGAGGTTAGAAGTGGTCAAGCACAATAGGAAATCATGTCCACTAGGATAGGATGTTGAGTCCTGTCTATTTGTTGCTATGATATGCATGTGCCTTATTGAGATCTCTGAGTTCAATATCTGCTGATATGCTATGTTATGTGTTGTTTTCCAGAGTTACAATGCGAGGAACTCGTCGATCAGCTCGATTGACTAGAGTCCCACCAGATAGTGAGGGAATAGCTGCTCGTCCTCCTGCATTGCCAATGTAACGACCCGAAAATCGGACCGCTACCAGCGCTAGGATCCAGGTCGGCGTAAGGCCGCCGGGACCCGTAGCAAGCCTGACATACAACCTGTAAACCTAACCATAAGCTAAACATGCATTCTACTCCATATATCTACTTAAAACTTACTTAAAACATGCCACAAGCTCAAGATCAGCCCTTACCTCTTGAAGATAGAGAGGAGAACGACCCTAGCTCGGAAAATGGGAGAGAGAGAGTTCCTTGAACCTCCAAGGTCTAAAACTTGCTCAAAAACTCAAAATCTTCAAAACAAAGGTAAAACTAATGAAAATCGAGAAGGATTGGAAGGAAAGAACTCAAGATCGGTGAGGGACGGCGGAGAGCTCACCTTGGCCGAAAATGGGGAGAAAAGCTTGCCCGTTTTCGGCTAAGGGACCCCTTTATAGGTGGCTGGCCAGGCCACGTTCGGGAGCCGAAAGTGCCTCCGCATGCATGGCATGTTCGGTGGCCGAACCTGGATTTTCCTAACTTATGCTTTCGGGGCCCTAAAAGCGCTCCCGAAGGCATGCATGTTCGGCGGCCGAACCTGAGTTTTCCTCCAAGGTTGTTTTCATGCAAAAACTCATTTCCTTTTTGCTTAAAACCATGAAATACATTAAAACATTTTATGAAAACATGTGTCTACCCTACTAGAGGCTTTCGACATCCGAGATTCCACCGGACGATAGGAATTTCGATACCGGAGTCTAGCCGGGTATTACATTCTCCCCCCTTAAGAACATTCGTCCCCGAATGTTTCTCAACTAACACATGCAAGGCATACAACAAAACATACACATAAAGCACATAAGAGCCTAACCTTAAAAGAGATGAGGGTACTACTGAAGCATAGACTCCCGTGTCTCCCAAGTGCATTCTTCCATATTGTGGTGGTTCCAAAGGACTTTAACCATCGGGATTTCCTTGTTCCTTAGCTTTCTGATCTGGGTGTCTATGATCCGTACTGGCTATTCAACATAGGTGAGATCCTCTTGGACCTCCACATCAGGCTCACTGAGAACCTTGCCCGGATCCGACACAAACTTCCTCAACATTGAAACATGGAAAACCGGATGGATTCTTTCCATTGAAGCAGGTAAATCCAGCTTGTACGACACATTCTCAATCTTTTGCAAGATTTCAAAGGGTCCGATGTATCATGGGGCTAGTTTACCTTTCTTCCCAAAGAGAACCACTCCCTTCATAGGAGACACCTTGAGCAATACCAGATCCCCCTCTTGAAAGTCTACTTGCCTTCTGCGGATGTCTGCATAACTCTTCTGTCTGCTTGCAGCAGTCTTTGTAACAGCCCGGAAATCCGGACCGCTACCGGCGCTAGGATCCAGATCGGCGTAAGGCCGCCGGGACCCGTAGCAAGCCTGACATATAACCTGTAAACCTGTAAATCCCATACATGATCAACAAAACTCATAAACCTGTAAACATTCTCATATAACAACCAAGCTCAACCTGTACATGAACATAAACATATCATAAACCTCCACTGGAGTCCTCATCAAATGCTCCAATGGGGTATCTCATCATACATAAGCTTGGCTGAAACATAACCTTATATCTCATATCATAAAGACCATGTACATACAAGTGGGATTAACAATCTGTATTGGTCAAGCACAACTCTATCCTCAATATTCAAATTACATAACATAACTTAAAACACTTTTACATTACATCATAATACAATTGTCATGTCCACAATCTAACTATTACATAAACATATCTTCCATACTCTGGCTAACCTCCTGATCTACCCTGCACCTGCACATCTGGGGTTAGGGGAGAGGGGTGAGCTATAAAGCCCAGTGAGCAGAATAGAGAAAACATATATTAAATATTTCATGCTTCCATGAAATGCAACACATCACAAACATATCACATAAGGATGGTATTGTCACCTATAGTCCTCAACATAGTCCAATCGTGCCAGGGGCGTAGAATGGGCCTCACTGGTCTTTCTCTTACATACATAACATAACATAACATTCCAATATGCCAGGGGCGTAGAATGGGCCTCACTGGTCTTTCTCTTAACATAGTCCAGGGGCGTAGAATGGGCCTCACTGGCAATCCATACCGCATCATCATCATATCATACCATAGGAGGACTAGAGGATCATCCAATAACCAATCCGCATCCACATCATATTATGCAATGCAACATATTCATGAATACTAATGCAAACAACCTAAGATATCACATGGCATATATGATGCATGAACATGCTCCAAAAAGTTATATTTCATTTATTTAAAAACTTAAGGTTCATTCCACTCACCTCTGGCTGAAGCTCTACAGACTCCGAAGCAGCTATCTCACTGCTGAGGTCTTCGGTTCCTCGGGTCCGAACCTACACAGGTGGACTCCAATGAGGGACCAAACATACATAAACATAACTCTAATAAACTCCCCAAAAACCCCCTAAAACATCAGGAAAATATCACATAGAAATATGCATGAAATGGCTGAACAGGGCACTTTCGGCGGCACCTTCGGCGGCCGAAAGTCCTGGACAGATCCGAAAGTCAGGCACTTTCGGCGGCACCTTTGGCGGCCGAAAGTCCCAGACAGAGACGAAAGTCTCTTTTCGGGGGCAACTTCGGTAGCCGAATGCTGCCTCCACAAAGGGGGTTCGGCGGCCGAAAGTCACTTCGGCGGCCGAACCTGAGCTTCTCCCGAAGGGCAGAAACTCAGCTCTTCTATGCCCATTTCGCCTCCCAAGCTCAAATCATGCAAAAACTTGCTCTACAACATGCATACTTCACATACATCACACCTAGGGGTCTCAAACTAGCATATACCCCAACTACAACACTTCCAACAACACATAAACAAGCTACATTGTTCAAAATCATAACATAAACCCAAATATTCAAATAACCCTAACATGCATTTCTACCCCATAAATCTACTTAAAACTTGTTAAAAACATACATTGAGCTTAAGATCGGCTCTTACCTCTTGAAGATCGAGAGAGAGACGACCTAAACTCGGAGATCCAAGCAAATGGGCTCCTGAGTCTCCCAAGCTCCAAAACTTGGTTTTAAATGCTCAAAACTTGTAATGTGAGTTTAAAACTCAAGGAAAATGGAAGAGATTTGGTGGAAGAACACAAGATTTGCAAAGGGAAGGTTGGAAGCTTGCTGTGGCCGAAAATGGGAGAAAGCTCGCCCATTTCGGCTAAGTGCCCCTTTTATAGGTGGCTGGCCAGGCCACGTTCGGGGGCCGAATGTGCCTCCGCATCCATGCAATGTTCGGCGGCCGAACTTGACTTTCGGCGGCCGAACCTGGACTTCCCTAACTCATGCTTTCGGGGGCCTAACGTGCCTCCAAAACGCATGCATGTTCGGCGGCCGAACTTGACTTTCGGCGGCCGAACCTGGGTTTCCCTCCAATGCTATTTTCATGCAAAAACTCATTTAGTTTCATACTTTAAAACCATTAAAAACATGAAAACATTTCATGAAAACATGCTTTTACCCTTCTAGAGGTTTCCGACATCCGAGATTCCACCGGACGGTTGGAATTCCGATACCGGAGTCTAGCCGGGTATTACATTCTCCCCCCCTTAAGAACATTCGTCCCCGAATGTTCCTCAACTAGTACATGCAAGGCATACAACATATCATACACATACAAAACACATAGGGACTAACCTTAAAAGAGATGAGGATATTGCCGGAGCATGGACTCCCGTGTCTCCCAAGTACAATCCTCAATATTGTGGTGGTTCCAAAGGACTTTAACCATCGGGATTTCCTTGTTCCTCAACTTTCTGATCTGAGTGTCTAGGATCCGCACTGGCTGGTCAACATAGGTGAGATCCTCTTGGATCTCTACATCAGGCTCACTGAGAACCTTACCCGGATCTGACACGAACTTTCTTAACATGGAAACATGGAAAACCGGATGGATTCTTTCCATAG
Source organism: Manihot esculenta (assembly GCF_001659605.2). NCBI lineage: Eukaryota > Viridiplantae > Streptophyta > Magnoliopsida > Malpighiales > Euphorbiaceae > Manihot > Manihot esculenta. The sequence goes on from NC_035161.2 coordinate 12,259,365, forward strand.
AGGCAGGCAAGTCTAGCTTGTACGACACATTCCCAATCTTTTGCAAGACTTCAAAGGGTCCGATGTACCGCGGAGCCAGCTTACCTTTCTTCCCGAACCGAACCACTCCTTTCATTGGAGACACCTTAAGCAATACCAGATCTCCCTCCTGAAACTCTACCTGTTTCCTGTGGAGGTCTGCATAACTCTTCTGCCTACTCATAGCAGTCTTGATCCTTTCTCTGATAATGGGTACCACCCTACTGGTGATCTCAACAAGCTCAGGCCCTGCTAAGGACCTCTCTCCAACTTCTTCCCAACAGACAGGTGATCTGCACTTCCTCCCATACAAAGCTTCATATGGAGCCATCCCTATGCTAGCATGATGACTGTTATTGTAGGCAAACTCCACCAAGGGTAAATGTTGCCTCCAAGAACCGCCAAAATCTAGCACACACATTCTAAGCATATCTTCTATAGTCTGGATGGTCCTTTCTGACTGTCCATCGGTCTAGGGATGGAAGGCAGTACTGAAATCCAACCTGGTACCCATAGCACTCTGCAGACTCCGCCAAAACCTGGAGGTGAACTGGGGCCCTCTATCTGACACTATAGATACCGGGACCCCATGCAGTCTGACAATCTCATCAACATACACCTGCGCTAACTTATCCACAGAGTAGTTGCTCCTAACTGGAATGAAGTGAGTAGATTTAGTAAGTCTATCCACAATCACCCATATGGAGTCTAATCTGTTGGGCGCCGCCGGTAGCCCCACTACGAAATCCATAGCTATATTTTCCCATTTCCACTCTGGAATCGGCAGTGGGTTAAGCATTCCAGCCGGCTTCTGATGTTCCAGCTTCACCCTTTGACATACTTCGCAGGCTGACACAAACTATGCCACTTCCCTCTTCATAGCTGGCCACCAATATACTCTTTTCAGATCCTGATACATTTTGGTGGCTCCAGGGTGAACGCTGTACCTTGCATTATGAGCCTCTCTCATAATGTCTCCCTTAAGCCCTATGTCATCTGGTACACATAATCTGTTCCCATAGCGGAGGATCCCCTTACTGTCAAATCTGAACTCACTATCTTTGCCTGACTGAACAGTCCTGGCAATCTTCACTAACTCTGGGTCCTCATGCTGTTTCTGAGCCACCTGCTCCAGAAACACGGGTGTCATTTTCATCTGAGCAACCAAGGCACCTGTACCAGACAACTCCAACTGTAGACCTTCCTCAATGAGCTTGTAAAACTCCTTCACCACTAGTCTCCTCTCTGCCGTGATGTGGGATAGACTGCCTAGTGACTTCCGGCTTAGGGCGTCTGCCACGACATTCGCCTTACCCGGATGATACTGGATCTTGCAATCATAGTCACTCAGCAGCTCTACCCATCTCCTCTGTCTCAAATTCAAGTCTCTCTGACTCAAGATGTGCTGCAGGCTCTTATGATCTGTGAAGATCTCACATTTTACCCCATAGAGGTAATGCCTCCACATCTTGAGTGCAAAGATTACTGCTGCCATCTCAAGGTCATGTGTGGGGTAATTCAACTCATGCTTCTTTAGCTGCCTAGAAGCATAAGCAATCACCCTCTCATTCTGCATAAGCACACAACCCAGTCCCACACGGGACGCATCACAAAAGACTGTAAAGTCCTCTCCACTAGATGGCAGAGCTAAAACTGGTGCTGAAGTCAACCTCTTCTTGAGCTCTTCAAAGCTCTCCTCGCACTGGTCGGTCCACAGAAACTTCTGATTCTTCCTGGTTAGTCTGGTCAGAGGAGCTGCTATCTTTGAGAAGTCCTGTACGAACCTCCTGTAGTAACCTGCCAAACCCAAGAAACTCCTGATCTCTGTTACTGAAGTGGGTCTAGGCCAGTTAGCCACAGTTTCTGTCTTCTTGGGGTCCACCTCAATTCCATTCTCTGATACTACGTGCCCCAAGAACGAAATGCTCCTTAACCAGAACTCACACTTGGAGAACTTGGCATACAAGCCATGTTCCCTCAAGGTCTGTAGAACCAACCTCAGATGATGGGCATGCTCCTCTGCATTCCTGGAATACACCAAGATATCGTCTATGAAGACAATAACGAAGTGATCCAGGTACTGGCTAAACACTCTGTTCATGAGGTCCATGAATGCTGCAGGGGCGTTAGTTAACCCGAACGGCATCACAAGGAACTCAAAATGCCCATATCTGGTCCTGAAAGCTGTCTTCGGTACGTCCTCTTCCCTTATCCTCAGCTGATGGTACCCTGATCTCAGATCTATCTTGGAGAAACAACCCGCTCCTGCTAGCTGGTCGAATAGATCATCGATCCTTGGCAATGGGTACTTGTTCTTGGTAGTGACTTTGTTCAACTGCCTATAGTCGATACAAAGTCTAAGGGATCCATCCTTCTTTCTTACAAACAGCACTGGAGCACCCCAAGGTGAGGTACTCGGTCGGATGAAACCCTTGTCTACCAGCTCTTGCAACTGCTCTTTCAATTCTTTCAACTCAGCTGGTGCCATCCTGTAGGGAGGGATAGAGATCGGTCTAGTTCCAGGCATCAATTCAATCTCGAACTCTATCTCCCTATCAGGTGGTAAACCTGGCAACTCGTCTGGGAACACATCTAAAAACTCACTAACCACTGGCACCGAGGCGGGCTCTCTAATATGACTGTCTAGCTCTCTCACATGAGCCAAATACCCCTGACATCCCCTCCTAAGCAACCTACGAGCCTGAAGAGATGAGATCAAACCTCTAGGTGTACCCCTCCTGTCTCCTCTGAAGACGACCTCTGATCCATCCTGACCTCTGAACCTGACTACCTTGTCCCTGCAGTCCAAGGTAGCGCCATGGGTAGATAACCAGTCCATCCCTAGAATGACGTCAAAATCTGTCAACTCTAGAACCACAAGGTCGGCGGACATGCATCTCCCCTCAACAAAAATGGGACTACACTGACAGACTGACTCTGCCACTGATGGATCACACTTGGGTCCACTGACCCAGAGAGGACACTCTAACCCAGAGACCATTAATCCCAACCTCTCTACGGCCCTCGGAGCAATGAAAGAATGAGATGCACCAGGGTCCATTAATGTATACACATCAGAACACCCAATGACTAAATTACCTGCCACCACGGTGTTAGATGCATCTGCCTCCTGCTGTGTCATGGTGAAGATCCTTGCTGGAGCTGACGGACCCTCACCTCTGAACCCTGCTGAAGAAGAGGCTGACCCTCTCCCTCTGCCTCTACCACTGGCCTGTGTCATGGCTGGAGCTACTGGCTGTGCCACACTACCAGAAGCTGTCTGCTGAGACTGTGCCACAAAAGCTGCTCTAGGACACTCTCGTGCCATGTGTCCCTCCTGCCCACATCTGAAGCAGGCTGACGTCCCAACCAGACATACTCCTCTGTGCAGTCTCCCACATTTCTTACATACTGCATTATCTGCACCTGAGCTCGAGCCACTTCCTAATCCCAGACCTGACTTGATCTTGTTCCAGAACTTGTTCTTCTTAAACTTCTTGGTGGTACTGCCCCACCTCTTGCTACCTGAGCTTAGGGAAGAAGGATCCACTTTTCCCTTTCCTGGGGTTCTGGAACCAGAAGGCTGCGCTGCTGACTGTTTGACTTTTCCCTCGATGATAGCACTAGCCTCCATCCTCCTAGCCATGTCTACTATGGCGTGAAAACTCTCTCTATCTGCTGACTGTATCAAGGAGGAATACCTGGAATGGAGCTTCATGATATACCTCCTTGACTTCTTCTGGTCTGTATTAAGGTCCTGCCCAGCAAATGGCAGCAACTCCATAAACCTGTCAGTATATTCGTCTACACTCATGTCATCAGTTTGCCTCAACTGTTCGAATTCTATCATCTTCAATTCTCTTGAACTATCAGGGAAAGCCCACCCTGCAAATTCATTGGCAAACTCCTCCCATGATAGACTATCCACCCTCGATTTCACATAGTTCTTGAACCACTCAAGGTACACAAACGGGTCATCACCGGTTTCAAACTTGGGAGCACCCAACTTCATATAATCAGTCATCCTGACCTTGCTCCCTCCAGATGAGCTAGGTTGAGGTATTTGGGCTTCTGGGACAGTAGGTGCTGCTGGTGGTGGAGGAGGTGCAGCATCCCCTGAGATAGGGTTTGCTGGATTTGGGTGATAGGGTGGGGGTGGATACATAGGGTACTGTGGGTATGGTGGGTAATATGGTGGGTATGGCATCTGTGTGGGGTAAGGGCTAAAACTAGGGTAATCCGATGTACCTCCCATCGAATACCCGGGATTCTGTGAGAAAGGTGGGTAATGAGGTGGCTGAACAAAACCCGAGGCCTGAGTGCCTCCTTGGGACTCTCCCATGCCTTCCTCTGACCTACTCATCCCCAAATTGCCATCCCTCCTCTGGTCCACATCCATGTCATCTCCCACATCTTCTGACATACCACCTTGAACTGTTCCTCGTACTGATCTGCTTCTTCCCAGATCTAAAGACCTTCTAGGGTCTCTCACTGCTCGGTCCCTGTTGGACCTGCTAGACATTGCCCTAGGCAATGTTGGAGGACGGGCGCTCATGCCCTCATCCTCAGGTGGCACTCCAGTCAATCTTGCTGATCGACGAGTTCCTCTCATCCTGTCTTCTGAAAAACCACACATCAAGCAAGCATTAGCATCATATGGTTCATGTGGGCACACATGAACCCTCATCACATACATAACATATCATTTATGCACATGCATATAATCATGGCATATCACATCATCATGCAAGATAGGGCTCCATATCCTATCCTAGTGGACATGACTTTTCCTACTGTGCTTGACCTGCTAGAACCTCTATGAGCCCGACACTCTAGGTCCGACCATATGAACCTAGGGCTCTGATACCACTCTGTAACAGCTCGGAAATCCGGACCGCTACCGGCGCTAGGATCCAGATCGGCGTAAGGCCGCCGGGACCCGTAGCAAGCCTGACATATAACCTGTAAACCTGTAAATCCCATACATGATCAACAAAACTCATAAACCTGTAAACATTCTCATATAACAACCAAGCTAAACCTGTACATGAACATAAACATATCATAAACCTCCACTGGAGTCCTCATCAAATGCTCCAATGGGGTATCTCATCATACATAAGCTTGGCTGAAACATAACCTCATATCTCATATCATAAAGACCATGTACATACAAGTGGGATTAACAATCTGTATTGGTCAAGCACAACTCTATCCTCAATATTCAAATTACATAACATAACTTAAAACACTTTTACATTACATCATAATACAATTGTCATGTCCACAATCTAACTATTACATAAACATATCTTCCATACTCTGGCTAACCTCCTGATCTACCCTGCACCTGCACATCTGGGGTTAGGGGAGAGGGGTGAGCTATAAAGCCCAGTGAGCAGAATAGAGAAAACATATATTAAATATTTCATGCTTCCATGAAATGCAACACATCACAAACATATCACATAAGGATGGTATTGTCACCTATAGTCCTCAACATAGTCCAATCGTGCCAGGGGCATAGAATGGGCCTCACTGGTCTTTCTCTTACATACATAACATAACATAACATTCCAATATGCCAGGGGCATAGAATGGGCCTCACTGGTCTTTCTCTTAACATAGTCCAGGGGCGTAGAATGGGCCTCACTGGCAATCCATACCGCATCATCATCATATCATACCATAGGAGGACTAGAGGATCATCCAATAACCAATCCGCATCCACATCATATTATGCAATGCAACATATTCGTGAATACTAATGCAAACAACCTAAGATATCACATGGCATATATGATGCATGAACATGCTCCAAAAAGTTATATTTCATTTATTTAAAAACTTAAGGTTCATTCCACTCACCTCTGGCTGAAGCTCTACAGACTCCGAAGCAGCTATCTCACTGCTGAGGTCCTCGGTTCCTCGGGTCCGAACCTACACAGGTGGACTCCAATGAGGGACCAAACATACATAAACATAACTCTAATAAACTCCCCAAAAACCCCCTAAAACATCAGGAAAATATCACATAGAAATATGCATGAAATGGCTGAACAGGGCACTTTCGGCGGCACCTTCGGCAGCCGAAAGTCCTGGACAGATCCGAAAGTCAGGCACTTTCGGCGGCACCTTCGGCGGCCGAAAGTCCCAGACAGAGACGAAAGTCTCTTTTCGGGGGCAACTTCGGCAGCCGAATGCTGCCTCCACAAAGGGGGTTCGGCGGCCGAAAGTCACTTCGGCGGCCGAACCTGAGCTTCTCCCGAAGGGCAGAAACTCAGCTCTTCTATGCCCATTTCGCCTCCCAAGCTCAAATCATACAAAAACTTGCTCTACAACATGCATACTTAACATACATCACACCTAGGGGTCTCAAACTAGCATATACCCCAACTACAACACTTCCAACAACACATAAACAAGCTACATTGTTCAAAATCATAACATAAACCCAAATATTCAAATAACCCTAACATGCATTTCTACCCCATAAATCTACTTAAAACTTGTTAAAAACATACATTGAGCTCAAGATCGGCTCTTACCTCTTGAAGATCGAGAGAGAGACGACCTAAACTCGGAGATCCAAGCAAATGGGCTCCTGAGTCTCCCAAGCTCCAAAACTTGGTTTTAAATGCTCAAAACTTGTAATGTGAGTTTAAAACTCAAGGAAAATGGAAGAGATTTGGAGGAAGAACACAAGATTTGCAAAGGGAAGGTTGGAAGCTTGCTGTGGCCGAAAATGGGAGAAAGCTCGCCCATTTCGGCTAAGTGCCCCTTTTATAGGTGGCTGGCCAGGCCACGTTCGGGGGCCGAATGTGCCTCCGCATCCATGCAATGTTCGGCGGCCGAACTTGACTTTCGGCGGCCGAACCTGGACTTCCCTAACTCATGCTTTCGGGGGCCTAACGTGCCTCCAAAACGCATGCATGTTCGGCGGCCGAACTTGACTTTCGGCGGCCGAACCTGGGTTTCCCTCCAATGCTATTTTCATGCAAAAACTCATTTAGTTTCATACTTTAAAACCATTAAAAACATGAAAACATTTCATGAAAACATGCTTTTACCCTTCTAGAGGTTTCCGACATCCGAGATTCCACCGGACGGTTGGAATTCCGATACCGGAGTCTAGCCGGGTATTACAGTCTTGATCCTTTCTCTGATTATGGGTACCACCCTGCTGGTGATCTCTACTAGCTCAGGCCCTGCCAAGGCCTTTTCTCCAACTTCTTCCCAGCAAACAGGTGATCTGCACTTCCTCCCATACAAAGCTTCATATGGAGCCATCCCGATGCTAGCATGATGGCTGTTATTGTAGGCAAACTCCACCAAAGGTAGATGCTGCCTCCAAGAACCGCCAAAGTCCAGCACACACATTCTAAGCATATCCTCTATCGTCTGGATGGTCCTTTCCGATTGTCCGTCCGTCTGCGGATGGAAAGCAGTGCTAAAATCCAACCTGGTACCCATGGCATTCTACAGACTCCGCCAAAACCTGGAGGTGAACTGGGGCCCTCTGTCAGACACTATTGAAACAGGAACCCCATGCAGCCTGACGATCTCATCAACATACACCTGTGCCAACTTGTCCACAGAATAGCCACTCCTGACAGGGATGAAGTGAGCAGATTTGGTGAGTCTGTCCACAATCACCCATATGGAGTCCAATCTGTTGGGCGTCGCCGGTAACCCCACTACGAAGTCCATAGCTATATTCTCCCATTTCCACTCTGGAATAGGTAGCGGGTTAAGCAGTCCAGCTGGCTTCTGATGTTCCAGCTTCACCCTCTGACACACTTCGCAGGCTGACACAAACTGTGCCACTTCTTTCTTCATTGCTGGCCACCAATAAACTTTCTTCAAATCTTGGTACATTTTGGTGGCTCCGGGGTGAACGTTGTATCTTGCATTATGAGCCTCTCTCATAATGTCTCCCTTTAGCCCTATGTCATCTGGTACACACAATCGACTCCCATAGCGGAGGATCCCCTTGTTGTCGAATCTGAACTCACTATCTTTGTCTGACTGAACAGTCCTGGCAATCTTCACTAATTCTGGGTCCTCATGTTGTTTCTGAGCCACCTGCTCCAGAAACACGGGCGCCACTCTCATCTGGGCTACCAATGCACCTGTACCAGACAACTCCAACAGTAGACCTTCATTCATGAGCTCGAAGAACTCCCTCACTATTGGCCTCCTCTCAGCCGATATGTGGGATAAACTGCCGAGTGATTTCCGGCTTAAGGCGTCTGCCACAACATTCGCCTTACCCGGATGGTACTGAATCTTGCAATCATAGTCACTCAGCAGCTCCACCCATCTTCTCTGCCTCAAGTTCAAATCCCTCTGACTCAAGATGTACTGCAGGCTCTTATGATCTGTGAAGATCTCACATTTAACCCCATAGAGGTAGTGCCTCCACATCTTGTGTGCAAAGATTACCGCTGCCATCTCCAGGTCATGTGTGGGGTAATTCAACTCATGCTTCTTCAGCTGTCTAGAAGCATAAGCAATCACCCTTTCATTCTGCATTAGCACACAACCCAGTCCCACACGGGACGCATCACAATACACTGAGAAGTCTTCATTACTAGATGGTAGGGCTAACACTGGTGCTGAAGTCAACCTCTTCTTGAGCTCCTCAAAGCTCTCTTCACACTGGTCGGTCCACACAAACCTCTGGTTCTTCCTGGTCAATCTGGTCAGAGGAGCTGCAATCTTTGAGAAGTCCTGAACGAACCTCCTGTAGTAACCTGCTAAACCCAAGAAACTCCTGATCTCTATCACTGAGGTGGGTCTAGGCCAGTTAGCCACAGCTTCTACCTTCTTAGGGTCCACTTCTATTCCATTTTCTGACACTACATGCCCCAAGAATGAAATGCTCCTCAGCTAGAACTCACACTTAGAGAACTTGGCATACAAGCCATGTTCCCTCAAGGTCTGCAGGACCAACCTCAGATGATGGGCATGCTCCTCTGCGTTCCTGGAATACACCAAGATATCATCTATGAAGGCAATAACAAAGTGATCCAGGTATTGACTAAACACTCTGTTCATGAGATCCATGAATGCTGCAGGGGCGTTGGTTAACCCGAACGGCATCACAAGGAACTCATAATGCCCATATCTGGTCCTGAAAGCTGTCTTTGGCACATCTTACTCTCTTATCCTCAGCTGATGGTACCCAGATCTCAGATCTATTTTGGAGAAACAACCCGCTCCTACTAGCTGGTCGAATAGATCATCGATCCTTGGCAGAGGGTACCTGTTCTTGGTAGTGACTTTGTTCAACTGCCTGTAGTCGATACAAAGTCTAAGGGATCCATCCTTCTTTCGCACAAACAAGACTGGAGCACCCCAAGGTGAGGTACTCGGTCGGATGAAGCCCTTTTCTACCAACTCTTGTAACTGCTCTTTCAACTCCTTCAACTCGGCTGGAGCCATCCTGTAGGGAGGGATAGAGATCGGTCTAGTTCCAGGCATCAATTCTATCTCGAACTCTATCTCCCTAGCAGGTGGTAAACCTGGAAGCTCGTCTGGAAAAACATCCTGAAACTCTCTGACAACTGGCACTGAGGCTGGCTCCCTAACCTGACTGCTAAGTTCTCTCACATGAGCCAAATACCCCTAACATCCCTTCCTAAGCAACCTACGAGCCTGAAGAGCTGATATCAGACCTCTAGGTATACCCCTCTTGTCTCCTCTGAAGACGACCTCTGACCCGTTCTGATCTCTGAACCTGACTACCTTGTTTCTGCAGTCCAAGGTAGCACCATGGGTAGATAACCAATCCATCCCTAGAATGACGTCAAAGTCTGTCAAATCTAGAACCACAAGGTCGGCAGAGAGGCATCTTCCCTCAACAAAAACTGGACTGTACTGGCAGACTGACTCTGCCACTGACGGGTCACACTTGGGTCCACTGACCCATAGGGGACACTCTAACCCAGAGACTATCAGACCCAACCTCTCAACGGCTCTCGAAGCAATAAAAGAATGAGATGCACCCGGGTCCATTAATGCATACACATCAAAACACCCAATGTTGAGATTACCTGACACCACGGTGTTGGATGTGTTAGCCTCCTACTGAGTCATGGTGAAGATCCTGGATGTAGCTGATGGACCTTCACCTCGGGAACCAGAAGAAGAGGCTGCCCCTCTCCCTCTACCTCTGCCACTGCCTTGAGTTGTGGCTAGAGCTACTGGCTGTGCCACACTACCAGAAGCTGTCTGCTGGGGCTGGCCCATAAAAGGTGCTCTAAGACACTCCCGAGCCATGTGTCCCTCCTGTCCACATCTGAAACATGCATTAGTCCCAGCCCGACACACTCCCTTGTATGGCCTCCCACACCTTAGGCATTCTGTACCATCTGAACCTGAGCTCGAGCCACCGCCTAATCCCAGACCGGATTTCAACTTACTCCAAAACTTGTTCTTCTTCGGCTTCTTGGTGGTGTTATTCCACCTATTGCTACCTGAGCTCTGAGAAGAGGGACCTAGCCCTCCTCTGCCTGGGGCCTTAACCCCTGAAGACTGGGTCACTGACTGCTTCACTGACCCCTCAACTATAGCACTCGCCTCCATCCTTCGTGCCATGTCCACCATAGTGTGGAAACTTTCCCTCTCAACTGACTGAATCAAAAAGGAGTACCTAGAATGCAGCTTCATAACATATCTCTTGGCCTTCTTCGTATCTGTATCTAGAGCTTGCCCTGAAAAAGGCAATAGCTCCAAGAATTTATCTGTGTACTCCTCTATACTCATGTGTTCTGTCTGCCTCAGCTGCTCAAACTTAATCATCTTCAGTTCTCTGGAACTGTCTGGAAAAGCCCATCCAGCTAACTTATTTGCAAATTCCTCCCATGTCATGCTGTCTAGTCTTGGGTCCACATAACAATTGAACCATTCCCGTGCCTTTTTGCACTTTAAAGTGAACCCTGCCATCTGAATGGCCCTGCTGTCATTTGCCCCTAGCTCATCAGTTATCGTCTTCACCACTCTCAGGTACTCAAAGGGATCATCCCCTGATTTATATTTGGGAGCATCCAGCTTAAGGTAATCTGTCATCTTCACCTTGCTCCCAGCGGCTGAGCTAGGTCTAGGAGGTTGAGTAACTGGGGCTGTTGGTTCTGTAGGTGGTGGAGGTGGGGGTGCAGCATTCCCCGAGGTGGGGTTTACTGGGTTAGGATAGAAGGGTGAGGGTGGATAAGCTGGGTACTGTGTATAAGGTGGATAGAAAGGTGGATAAGGCATGTAGGTAGGGTAGGGGTTAAAACTGGAGTAATCCGATGTGCCTCCCATCGGATACCCTGAACCCTGTGGGAAGGGTGGATAATGGGCTGGAAAACCATAACCCGAGGCCTGAGCGCCTCCCTGTGACTCCCCTGTCCCTTCTTCCGCCATGCTGACATCCATATTCCCATCCCTCCTCTGTTCCTCTTCCATAACCTCCCTCACATCTGAAGAACTTCCTCCTCTATCTGTCCCCCTTCTGCTAGCATCAAAAGACCTTCTAGGGTCCCTTGACACTCTTTCTATGTTTGACCTACATGACATTGCCCTAGGCAATGCAGGAGGATGGGCGCTCGTGCCCTCATCCTCAGGTGGTACTCCAGTCAATCTTGCAGATCGACGGGTTCCTCTCATCCTGTTTTCTGAAAAACAGTACACATCACACAAACATTAGCATCATATGGTTCATGTGGGAACACATGAACCCGCATCACATATATATCATTCATATCATAGCATCAATGCACATGTATATAATCATGGCATTTCACATCATCATACAAGACAGGATTCAATATCCTATCCTAGTGGACATGATCTTCCTATTGTGCTTGACCTTCTAGAACATCTATGAGCCCGACACTCTAGGTCCGATCCTATGAACCTAGGACTCTGATACCATTCTGTAACGACCCGAAAATCGGACTGCTACCGGCGCTAGGATCCAGGTCGGCTTAAGGCCGCCGGGACCCGTAGCAAGCCTGACATACAACTTGTAAACCTGACCATAAGCTAAACATGCATTCTACTCTATAGATCTACTTAAAACTTACTTAAAACATGCCACAAGCTCAAGATCAGCCCTTACCTCTTGAAGATCGAGAGGAGAATGACCCTAGCTCGAAAAATGGGAGAGAGAGAGTTCCTTAAACCTCCAAGGTCCAAAACTTGCTCAAAAGCTCAAAATCTTCAAAACAAAGGTAAAACTAATGAAAATCGAGAAGGATTGGAAGGAAAGAACTCAAGATCGGTGAGGGACGGCGGAGAGCTCACCTTGGTCGAAAATGGGGAGAAAAGCTCGCCCGTTTTCGGCTAAGGGACCCCTTTATAGGTGGCTGGCCAGGCCACGTTCGGGAGCCGAAAGTGCCTCCGCATGCATGCCATGTTCGGCTGCCGAACATAAGGTTCGACGGCCGAACCTGGACTTTCCTCACTTATGCTTTCAGGGGCCTAAAAGCGCTCCCGAAGGCATGCATGTTCGGCGGCCGAACTTGAGGTTCGGCGGTCGAACCTGAGTTTTCCTCCAAGGTTGTTTTCATGCAAAAACTCATTTCCTTTTTGCTTAAAACCATGAAATACATTAAAACATTTTATGAAAACATGTGTCTACCCTACTAGAGGCTTCTGACATCCGAGATTCCACCGGACGATAGGAATTTCGATACCGGAGTCTAGCCGTGTATTATAGCCAAGGGCAAGGTCACAGAGATCTAGCAGGGAAGGTACATCAATAGACCCTAGAAGGTCTGTGGACGAGAGCAGAAGAGGTACAGTGAGAGGAGGCAGATCAGAAGAAGTGAGGGAGGCTATAGTGATGGACCAGTCTATCGATGGAAGCATGAGTGTAGGCAGATCTGAAGAAGGTATGGGAGAGTCGCAGGGAGGCGCTTATACCTCAGGTTTTGGTTATCCAGCCTTTTCTCAGGACCCAGGGTATCCGATGGAAGGTATGTCTGAGTACTCTAGTTTTGTTCCATATTTTACTTACATGCCATATATGCCTTATCCTCATTATTACCCACCATATCCTATGTATCCATCTTCCCCTACCCATCCAAGTGCAGCACACCCAGAGCTAAATGAACCAATACCTCCACCACCACAACCAGAACCAGTAGCCCCTGTTGGTGACAGACATCAACCTAGCTCATCTGGAGGTAAGGTGCAAATGACAGAGTACTTGAAATTGGATGCTCCTAAATATAACACGGGAGATGATCCATTTGAATACCTCAGATCAGTTAGAATGATAACCAGTGAATTGGGAGTTGATGATAGCAGAGCCATAGAAATGGCGGGGTTTACACTTATGTGTAAGAAAGCTCGAGAATGGTTCAAGAATTATATGGAGCCCAGGGTGGACAGTTTGTCATGGGGAGAGTTCGCCAATGAGTTTGCAGGGTGGGCTTTTCCTGATAGCTCCAAGGAGATGAAAGTAATTGAATTTGAGCAGTTGAGACAGATAGACGAGATGAGTGTTGACGAGTTTACAGATAAGTTCCTGGATTTGCTTCAGTATGTGGGTCAAGCCTATGATACTGATCAGAAGAAGGCAAGGAGATATACTATGAGATTGCATCCCAGGTATTCTTCATTGATTCTTCTAGCAGAAAAGGAGAGTTTCCACTCTATTGTGGATGCAGCCAGGAAAATGGAAGCAAGTGCCAATATGCAGAGACAGTCAAAAGCACAGGCTTCGGGTTCTAAGGCCCCCAGTTCAGGAACTTCAGGCAGCAAGAGATGGGATAGAGTAAAAGGAACAAAGAGTAAGTTCTGGAATAAAGTCAAGTCAGGTTTGGGAATAGGTAGTGGCTCAAGCTCTAGCGCAAGCAGTCCAGTATGTAGACGATGTGGGAGACCACACAAGGGAGCTTGTCAGTTGGGATCTTCAGCCTGTTTTAGATGTTGACAGGAAGGGCATTTTGCTCGGGATTGTCCTCAGGTGACTTTTGCACCATCCCAGCAGATAAGTTCAGGCAGTATAGTACAACCAGCAGCTCCAGCCGTGCCTCAGAGTAGTGGCAGAGGTAGAGGGAGAGGGGCAGCCTCTACTTCAGCAGCAGGTTCCCGAGGTGGAAATCTGGTAGCCCCAGCACGGATTTTCACTATGACACAGGAGGAGGCTAACACGTCGAACACAGTGGTGTCAGGTAATCTCATCATTGGGTGTTCAGATGTGTATGCTTTGATGGACCCCGGTGCTTCTCATTCCTTTATTGCTTCGAGAGTCATAAAGAGGTTGGGTTTGATGATTTATGAGTTAGAGTATCCTCTCTGGGTCAGTGGACCCAAATGTGACCCATCAGTGGCAGTGTCAGTCTGTCGTTTCAGTCCAGTATTCATAGAGGGTAGATGCCTTCCAGCTGACCTTGTGGTTCTAGATTTGACAGATTTTGATGTCATTCTAGGGATGGATTGGTTATTTGCTTATGGTGCGACCTTGGACTATAGAGAGAAGGTAGTTAGTCTCAGAGACCAGGATGGGTCAGAGTGTGTCTTTAGAGGAGACAGGAGGGGTACACCCAGAGGTTTGATTTCAGCCCTTCAGGCTCGTCGTTTGCTTAGGAGGGGTTGTCAGGGGTTTCTAGCTCATGTGAGGGAGCTAGATAGTCAGGTTAGGGAACCAGCCACAATACCAGTAGTCCGCGAGTTTCTCGATGTTTTCCTAGCCGAACTTCCAGGATTACCACCTGGTAGGGAGATAGAGTTTGAAATTGAGTTACTGCCTGATACCAGACCTATCTCTATTCCTCCCTACAGGATGGCACCAGCAGAGTTAAAGGAGTTGAAAGACCAGTTGCAGGATTTGGTAGATAAGGGTTTCATCCGCCCTAGTACCTCACCTTGGGGTGCTCCAGTGCTCTTTGTCAGAAAGAAGGCAGACTTTGTATTGACTACAGACAGTTGAACAAGGTCACTACCAAGAATAGGTATTCCCTACCTAGGATTGATGATCTATTCGACCAGCTAGCTGGAGCAGGTTGTTTCTCTAAAATAGATCTGTGATCCGGGTATCATCAGTTGAGAGTCAGAGAGGCAGATGTGCCAAAGACAGCTTTCAGGACCAGATATGGGCATTATGAGTTCTTAGTAATGACGTTCGGGTTGACTAACGCCCCTGCAGCATTCATGGATCTCATGAACAGAGTTTTCAGCGAGTATCTGGATCACTTTGTTATTGTTTTTATCGATGACATCTTAGTGTATTCCAGAGATGCAGAGGAGCATGCCCAGCATCTGAGGATAGTTCTGCAGACACTAAGAGAGCATGGTTTATATGCCAAGTTCTCTAAGTGTGAATTTTGATTGAGGAGCATTTCCTTCTTGGGACACGTGGTATCAGCAGAAGGGATTGAGGTAGACCCCAAGAAGATAGAAGCTGTAGCTAATTGGCCCAGACCCATGACAGTGACTGAGATTAAAAGCTTTCTGGGACTGGCAGGTTACTACAGGAGGTTCATTTAGGACTTCTCGAAGATAGCGGCTCCTATGACCAAACTGACTCAGAAGAACCAGAAGTTTATCTGGTCAGACCAGTGTGAAGAGAGCTTTGAGGAGCTTAAGAGGAGATTGACATCAGCACCAGTGCCAGCTCTGCATGTGAGTAACGAGGATTTCACAGTGTTCTGTGATGCTTCTCGAGTGGGATTGGGTTGTGTTTTGATGCAGAGTGATAGGGTGATTGCTTATGCTTCTAGACAGTTGAAGAAGCACGAGTTAAATTACGCCACCCATGACCTAGAGATGGCAGCAGTTATCTTTGCACTCAAGATGTGGAGGCATTACCTCTACGGGGTTAAATGCGAGATCTTCACTAATCACAAAAGTCTACAGTACATCTTAAGTCAGAGAGAGTTGAATTTGAGGCAGAGAAGATGGGTAGAATTGCTCAGTGATTACGATTGTAAGATCCAGTATCATCCGGGTAAGGCGAATGTGGTGGCAAATGCCCTAAGCCGGAAGTCACTAGGCAGTTTATCCCATATAGCAGTAGAGCGGAGACTAGTAGTGATGGAGCTTTATAAGCTCATTGACGACGGGTTACAGCTCGAGTTGTCTGGTACGGGTGCATTGATAGCACAGATGAGAGTGATACCTGTGTTTCTGGAGCAGATAGCTCAGAAACAGCATGAGGACCCTGAGTTGATGAAAATTTCCAGGACTGTTCAGTCAGGCAACAATACAGAGTTCAGATTTGACAGCAAAGGGATCCTTCGATATAAGAGTCGACTTTGTGTACCAGATAGTAGTAGTCTAAAAGAAGACATTATGAGGGAAGCTCATAATGCGAGGTATAGTGTTCACCCAGGAGCCACTAAGATGTATCAGGATTTGCAAAGGGTATATTTGTGGCCAGCCATGAAGAAAGAAGTGGCATAGTTCGTGACAGCTTGTGAGGTTTGTCAAAGAGTGAAATTAGAACATCAGAAGCCGGCTGGAATGCTTAACCCACTGCCGATTCCAGAGTGGAAATGGGAGAATATAGCTATGGATTTTGTAGTGGGCTTACCGGCAGCGTCCAACAGGATAGACTCCATATGGGTGATTGTGGACAGACTCACGAAATCTGCTCATTTCATTCCAGTTAGGAGTAACTACTCTGTGGATAAGTTAGCACAGGTATATCTGGATGAGATCGTGAGATTGCATGGAGTTCCAGTGTCTATAGTTTCAGACAGAGGACCTCAGTTCACTTCCAGATTTTGGCAAAGTCTGCAGAGTGCGATGGGCACGAGGTTGGATTTTAGCACTGCTTTCCATCCGCATACTGATGGACAGTCAGAGAGGACCATCCAAACCATAGAGGATATGCTCAGAATGTGTGTGTTAGACTTTGGCGGTTCTTGGAGGCAGCATCTACCTTTGGTGGAGTTTGCCTACAATAACAGTCATCATGCTAGCATCGGGATGGCTCCTTATGAAGCGTTGTATGGGAGAAAGTGCAGATCACCTGTTTGCTGGGAAGAGGTAGGCGAGAAAGCTATTGCAGGGCCATAGTTAGTCGAGATTACCAGTAGAACAGTGCCCATGATCAGAGAGAGGATCAGAACAACTCAGAGTAGACAGAAAAGCTATGCGGACATTCGCAGGAAATTGTTAGAATTCCAGGAGGGTAATTGGGTATTGCTGAAAGTGTCTCCAATGAAAGGAGTGGTTCATTTTGGAAAGAAGGGTAAGTTAGCTCCACGATACATTGGACCCTTTGAGATCTTGCAGCGGATCGGGAATGTGTCGTATAAGCTGGATTTACCTACTTCTATGGAGAGAATTCACCCGGTATTTCATGTTTCTATGCTACGGCAGTTTGTGTCAGATCCGAATCAGGTTCTGAGTGAGCCTGATGTAGAGATTCTTGGAGATCTCACCTATACAGAGCAGCCAGTACGGATTCTGGACACGCAAATCAGACAGCTAAGGAACAAGGAGATTCCGATGGTGAAAGTTCTGTGGAACCACCATAATCTCGAAGAGTGCACCTGGGAGACGCGGGAGTCTATGCTCCAGCAGTATCCATATCTGTTTTGAGGTTCGTTTCCTCCTTTTTATGTGTTTATTGTTTATTTTTGAAACATTCGAGGACGAATGTTCTTAAGGGGGGGAGAATGTAATACCCGGCGAGAGTCCGGCATCGGAATTCCTATTGTCCGGTGGAATCCAGGATGTCAGAATTCTCTAGACGGGTAGGATTTATGTGTTTTTAACATCATGAAGTATGTTTTCAGGTTTTCAAGTTAACTGGAACTAAGTTTGTGAAAGAAAAGAACCAAGGCAGAAAAGCCAGGTTCGGCCGCCGAAGGTGACATTCGGCCGCCGAACATGCATGGCTTTCGGTTTCACGATAGGCCACCGAAGGTGGTCTGGCCAGCCACCTATAAAAGGCCCTCTGTCGGTTGAAAGGATAAGCTCTGCCGTTTCTTTCACTTTCTGAGGTGAAACCCTGTCCTTCTTCAGTTTTCTTCATGTTTTCATTACATCATGCAAAGATTTGATTGATTTTTATGTTTTTTTTTTGAAGGTTTTGAGCTAAAAACACAAAGTTGTGAAGTTTGGAGAGTTTGAAGGAGAGTTGCTCCAAAACTCCACATTAGGATCGTTCATCTTCTTGGGTTCAAGAGGTAAGTGAAGATCCTGAGCTTGTTTTTATGTTTTCTGAAGGTTTTAGAAGGTTTTTGGGTAGAGTTGCATGAATAGGGTAAAAAGTGAGGTTTTTGGTGTTTTGTTCATAAAGCATGTTTATGTGTTATATGTTTTGTGTTGTTGGGGTTTTTAGGTAGGTTTTGACCCCTTTGAGCATATACTTGGGTGTATGCAAGTTGAGGAATTGAGGTGGTTGAGATTGGAAGTGTTTTGTGCATTTGGCGAGAGGCAGAACAAGTTTCTGCCCTGCTGATGAACTCAGGTTCGGCAGCCGAAGGTACATTCGGCCGCCGAACCCTTGAGGAGGTGGCTTCGGCTGCCCAAGCTTGCCCCCGAACTGTTGGACTTTCGGCTCTGGAGGGGAGGTTCGGCCGCCGAAGGTGCCGCCGAAGGTTGGAGACTTTCGTCTCTGGAGTGCCTTTCAGCCCCCGAAACTTGCCCCCGAAAGGTTTCGGCTACCGAAAGTTGAGGTTCGGCCGCCGAAGGTGCATGAGTTTCGTCTCTGGAGAGGACTTTCGGCCGCCGAACCTGCCGCCGAAAGTGTTCTGTCCAGCCTTCCTTTGCATGCTTTGCATGGATGTTTGAGTGAGTTTAAGGGGATTCTTGGGGAGGTTCATAGAGTCACTCTTGAGTTCTTTTGGTCCCTCATTTGAGTTTATCTGTGCTTCCACAGACCAGAGGAACCAGAGAGAGCAGCAGTGAGTACTGCTCCAGAGATTACAGAGCCTGCAAAGTCAGTTCAGATAGCCAGAGGTGAGTGGAACTAAACTTAATTCTTGTAATTGAGGACTGGAATGTTTTTAGCATATTTCATGCATCATGGTTATGCAGTAGGTTGCTTGCATTAGCATCCACGAATATGTTGCATTGCATAGTTATTTGTTGATGTGGGTGAATGCTGAATGATCCAATAGTCACTGAGATAAGTCCAGGAGCCTTTGACTACGCCCTGGCAGGTATAGAAGTCCAGGAGCCTTTGACTACGCCCTGGCAGGTATAGTAAAGTCCAGGAGCCTTTGACTACGCCCTGGCAATGGTAAGTACAGGTGTTATATACACATATACATATATGAGACAGGAAATCCAGGTGCCTCTAACTACGCCCTGGTATGAGATACTGGGACTATTTGGTGACAGGTTTACCCTTGCTGTGGATTGTCTGTGTTATGATGCATTCCATAAGGTCATGTTTTACTGATATGGTTTATTGTTCTACTCACTGGGCGATAGAGCTGATCCCACTCCCTTAACCCCAGTCTTGTAGGTTCATTGTGGGAGAACAGCAGAGGACAGGAAGAGAGAAGAGTTTGTAATAGCTTAGAATGGACATGTAAAATTAAAGAGATGTACTAGTTGTTGTGCTTGACTTAGTTATATTGTGTTGTAAATCTTGTGTTATGTACATGATTTGTATATGTATATGTTTGTCAAAGTATGTGAAAAACCAGGCTTAACAGGTATGAGTTAACCCATCTAGAGCAAGCTCTAGGCAGGGATACAGAGTACAGAGTACAGAGTACAGAGTACAGAGATAGTGCACGCCCAGGTTAAGCCGTGGTACAAAAAAGAGTTTTAATTTTCACAGAAAATGTATGATCATGTATGAGATTTACAGGTACACAGAGAGTATAGCAGGCTTGCTACGGGTTCTGGCAGCCTTAAGCCGACCTGAACCTAGCGCCGGTAACGGTCCATTTTGGAGTCGTTACACAGAAGGCAGCTGTCCTTTGTATAAAGCCCGCTTCCTTGAGGACTGTTGAAAGAGTATGAAAGATTCCTTTGCACTGGCGAGGAGATTTTTCTATCTACAAACAAAAGAAAATTGTATGGACAAACTTAAGGTATCATATAACATTATGCAAAGGAGTTTCCCCCGTCCACAAATAGTTTGTCCCATAGAGATGTCCACAAAAAATACCTAAAACAATTAGCCGACCCCAAATGATGCTGAATTCATGATCAATTCGTAATAAAAAAAATTCATTACACAACTTGAAAAAAAAAAGGTAAAGATATTTTCTATAAGTTGCTCTACCACACCCTTAATCAATCAATATGATTAAAAACGAAGATAATCAAGTGATTCCAGCTGGAGAACACCACAAGAAATTCTTGAGAAGTTAACTAAGCATGAATAACAAAATTCATATCAGAACACCACAAGATTGAACCTCGATAAGTTGCTAAATATGGAGACACAAAGAATTAACCAACTTTGCACTGGAGAATAAAAATTCTCATTGTGGAGAAAAATATCAAATATTTACTTATTAACTTCTTTTTTTCCCTATATATAAAATAAAGGCTATTAATAGCCAAATATCTCTTAATCCTAGTTGGAATAGGAAAACAAAATAAATTCTAACTGAAATAGAAAAATAAGACAAATCCTAATTGAAATAGTAAAACATAAGATAATCCTATTTAAATAAGAAAAACTATATACAATCCTACTAATTTGACTTCTAATCCATATAGATTATAAAAGATACTAAAACATACTAACTCATATATGAGCTTTCAAAAGTGAATTTATAATGGCTGAAATTGAAACCATGAATTTTAAATAAATAAACCCATTTCTTTTTCTTCTCTTCCAAATGTGGTATCCAGTATGAATAATTCTACTTCTTATTGATTTCTCATGACTTCTTGTTTGCCTAGTTGAACATGCAAAGAATATCACCACGTTCTTACACTTCAAGTTGTTGAAAAGTATTGCCCCCTTATACACGTATCAACTCCTCCCTTCTCAAAAATATTCATCCTCGAATCAACAAACATAATAGTGAGAAAATGATTGATGTATACATACTCATTTTTGAGCTTGTGTTCTTCAGTAACAATTTCACTAGCAACTTGATTGTCATGACTTTAATCTATTAGAGAAGCTTCTATATCAATTGCATGAATTTTTTCAACTAAATAATCATCTTCAATATGTTTGGTCTTAATTACGATTTTTCCTCAAAAGATTTCTCCTCAAATATGGTTGAAACCTCTTTATTATCAACATGTTGTAGTGATAATTGAGATTATTTTGCCCATTACAATAAAAAGATTATATAAGACTCTCGCTTATTCTTGAAATTCTTTGATCCGCACTTTTATGAGATCACAATTTTCATTTAACAATTTAAGGATATCTGATTGTTCACTTGGATGGAATTTCTTGAATCTCCTTTATGCCATGCTCTTTTTTTTTTACACTTTTTTTTCCTCTTTTCTTTTTTGTTTTAAATCTCACACTAGTGAAATATTTTTTTTTTCTTTTTTTGAAACAAACACAAAAAAACTAAAAAAAATAAAAAATTAATCAAATAGCTAAAATAAAAATATGAAATTAAAAATAAATAAATAAAACAAAGAAACGTAGATAAATAGAAATTTATCTACTACCAAACTCTTATACCAATTGATGCGCTTGTGATAAAAAAAACTCTGTCACACAACTTGAAAAAGGACGAGGTACAAATATCTTCCATAAGATTGCTCTGCTACATCCCCTAATCAACTAATGTGATTAGAAACGAAGATAATCAAGCGATTCCAGTTAGAGAACGCCACAAGAAATTCTTGATAAGTTAGCTAAGTATGGAGGAAATCTATATTAAAATGCCATAAGATTGAACCTTGATAAGTTACTAAACATGGAGATACAAATAATTTATCATCTTTGCAATAGAGAATATAAATTCTCATTATAGAGAGAAATATCAAATCTTTTCTTATTAACTTCTTTTTGCCCTACATATAAAATAATGGCTATTTATAACCAAATATTTTCTAATCCTAGTTGGAATAGGATAATAAAATAAATTCTAATTGAAATAGGAAAATAAGACAAATCCTAATTGAAATAGGGAAATATAAGGTAATCCTACTAATTTGACTCCTAATCTATATAGGTGACTGTCGGTTGTCGAAGCCGGTCAAAAATAACCTTTTCAATTATCAATAATATTACTACTGCAGATAGTGGTGAAAGGATCGAATCCACAGGAAATTGAAAACTTACCTATCTTCCTTATCACGACCAAAAAAATAAACTGAAAGCGAAATAAACTGACAATAAAAGTAAAATGGGGGTTTTGATATTGATTCAGTTAAACTAATAAAGAAAGCAATAAAGTAAGTGAATAATAAAAGTAAAGAGAAATCAATAATGAGAAATGTCTAGTTGAAGAATTGGATCCACTTCAGTTGTTGGGATTGGTCATTGATACTTAGGTTCTTATGTTTGATTCAATAAATTAGTTATGGAGATGGAAGACGCTTCTCACTACCATGTCTCTCCTTAAGTATAAATTAATTAGGGAACGTCCTCTAACCAATCACTAATCAATAAGTTGCCAAGGAACGTCCTTGGACCTTAGGCATCAAAACAACTGTCAACTGCATTAAGAAATAGAGAGATCTAATTCTAGCTATCCAAACGCATGGAGATATCGCTAGATCATGCAATTTTCTTAGTTTTTACACCAAGTGTTCTTGTGTTTGAACAATCCAAGCAATTACGGACTTAAAACTATTGAAACTAACAATATATCACCTTGCAATCAAGAATCAACTGGCCACATTGATCAAAATAACAAAGCAATAATGGAATCAAGCATGAAATTGCATAAATATTGAATAAACAAAAGTTAAACAATGTATGTTCAGATCTCCCAATCCATAAAACAACTAAAGTTTCAATTAATCTTCAACTAGAAAAAAGAGTTTCAGCCACTCATGGCTGAAACAAAACAAGAAAATAAAAGAAAAGTAGTAGAAGAAGAAAGGCCGAAGCCTTGGAGAAGAAGGGAGAGATTGGGCGGCCGAATGGTGTGTGGAGATGGTGTGGTCATGCGGCTGCTTGAAGAGATGCTTATATAGGCTTTATGTGCTGCCCTAGCTCCTTACTTGCTGCCCAAGTTGATCTCCTTGCTGCCCAAGTGTTGCCCTTGCCGCCCAATGAACATTAATGAGGTAGAGCCTCTCTTTTGAATTTTGAATTTTGAATGTGTAAGACTTGGGGGGCAAGTATGTCTTCTTTGGCTTCCTTAACAAGCTGAATTTGAATTTCAAATTTGAATGTGCATCTTCTTGAGATTTGGCTTCTTTAATAAGGAAACGGATTCTTGAAGATTTGAATTTAAATTGCTCTGCTGATTGCACTTTCCTTATTTGCCACTTTCCTTATTTAGCACTTTCCTTATTTAGCTGAATCTTGAATTTTGAATCTTGAATGCTCTTAAATATTTGAAATTTGAATTTCAAATTACTTTCCTTGTTTATCTCCTCTTCAGTTGCAACTTGGCATGTTTGCTCTCCTTTGTTCCATTTTAGGCAGTTTTAAGGGTATTTTCTCCAAATTACCTCTTTACACCATTTTCTGCAGAACAAGATCAAAATCACAAAATTAGGCATAAAAGTATAAATTAACATCAATAACATCATGATAAAATGGTCTAAATTTAGACTGATCAAATACCCCCACACCTAGCCTTTTGCTTGTCCTCAAGCAAATAAACTTAGTCAAACAAGCTCTCTTTGCTAATTGATCCTTTATTTCTGCTTAAGCTCTTACTCTAGATACCTATTTTGAAGCATTGCAGTGAAGAATGTATGAACCAAGGTTACTCACCTTCTTTCCTTATCTTCCTTCACCTACCATGGTTAGTATTTGTTTTACTCAAGAGAGAGATTATACATGCACATGTTCTTATTCAGTTAAGACTCTTTATAGCTTTCAGAGTGACTTGCCCTTAGCTTGAAGCACATTATTCAGCCTTTTGCATTTTAATCTTGCTTGAAAAAGTCACCAACCTTTTGACGTGAAAGTACATATTGGTGATATGCACCCCCAGTTAATCAGTTGATCACCTGTTCAAGTGGCTACTAGCTCTATTCATAGTCTTTCAACCATTGGAACAGTTTTCAATTTGTGCTCATGAAGTCTAGGCCTTTGCCGAATTTTCTTTCTAAAAAATTTGGGCAAATCAACACCACTTGCTCAAACAAGTCATGTTAATTTCATTCACACATCTTTCAATCCATTCTCTCTAATGAGTAATATAGATTTTTCACCATGGCAAGCTCAAAGATTCAATTCAAAAGGAAATTTCCAAACATGAATATAACTCACTGCAATTGATTCAACTTAAGTTTAAAGAGCCATCACATCAATGGGGTCATGGAAAGAAAGCTCATCCAACATAGTCTATGAGTTTGAGTAAAGCAAACCAAAACAAAAATTAAAAAATTGTGGCTACATGTGTGTGCAATGAAAGCAAAAATAACAAAAATGAAAAAAAAATTCAAACTGTGGCTATTCAAACTAAAACTGAAAGCAAAAATGGACTAAAAATAAAAGTTCAAAGATCTGCACCCCCACACCTAATTCATGCATTCTCCTCAATGTATTGGAAAAGTTAAAGTTCAAAGGAAACTGAGTACTCCCCTAGTGTGGTTGTGAGTGCCCTTGTTTAAGGTCACGGGCTGGACCTTCTCCACTTGATCAAGGTTCAAGTAATTGGGGGAGGGAAAAGGGTCCCAACTGAATTAAGTAAAAAGTGTAGCACGCCTTTTGATTTGGTTATAACCCATCTTATTTCTTTCATGTACTCATGAAGTAACATGATTAGCTTCTCCTCTTTCAGGTGAGGTGTGCCTCTAGCCCTTATGTTTGCATTTTTGAGCACTTCGAACTTCAATTCATATTTCTCCATAGGTGGCTGCAATTTGGTACTGAATTCGGGCAAAACAAATTCTACCTTATCCGGTGGTTTGAGCAAGCATTAATTTGCATGATCCTTTAGTTTGGGCAATTGAACTTCCACTATCTCCTTTTGCGCATGGCCTGTCTGCATTGGATAAATAGCAGAACTAACCTGCGATTTGAGCTGAAGAGGTGCGGGTGGATCTTTGTCTTTCTATGTTTGGTCGTAGTCCTCCTGCTGAATGCTGTAGATTTTTGCTTTCAGTTTTGGATCTTTTTGGCTTTCTTCATCTTTTTAGCTAGCCTCACTGCAAAAATCATTGTTTAGCATATCATATTGATTTATATAAATAAATTCTTGGCTCAAACAATCAATGATATCTAAACTATCAACAGGTTCTGTTTGACCAGTTTGTTTGGACAAATAGCTTTCTGGCTGTTTTTCTTCAGCAGCTTGTTCTTGTACTTGTGAACTTCCATCATCAGCCTTTACATCTTGAAGCTCTTTGACTCCTGGTTATCGAAGCTGGTCAAAAATAACCTTTTTGGTTATCAGCAATTTTACAACTATAGATAGTGGCAAAAGGATTGAATCCACAGGGAATTGATACTTACTTATTTTTCTTGTCAAGACCAAGTAAATAAAAAGACAATAATATAAAAAAAAGGGATTTTGAGATTGTTGAGTTAAACTAGAATTGAAAGCAAGCAAGTAAAGTAAAGAATAAAGTAAAGAGAAATCAATAAAGGGAAAAGCCTAATTGAAGATTTGGGTCCACTTTAGTTGTTGGGATTGATCATTGACATAAAAATTCTTTTATTTGATTCAATAAATTAGTTATGGAGGTGGAAGACGCTTCTCACCAACCAAATCCCTCCTTAAGCATAAATCAATTAGGAAACATCCTCTAATTAATCACTAATCAACAAGTTGTCAAGGAACATCCTTGGCCCTTAGGCAACAAACAACTGTCAATTGCATTAAGAGATAGAGAGACCTAATTCTAGCTACCCAAATGCATGGTGATATTGTTAGATTATGCAATTTCCTTAGTTTTTACACCAAGTGTTCTTGTGTTTGAATAATTCCAGAAATTACGGACTAAAAACTATCCAAACTAACAAATTATTACCTTGCAATCAAGATTCAATGGGCCCTATTGATCTAAAATAACAAAGCAACAATGACGTTAAGCATGACATTGCATAAATATTGATAAATAAAAGAAGGACATATAGGTTCAGGTCTCCCAATCCATAAACAATTGAAGTTTCACCTTATTCTTCAACTAGAAAAAGGGTTTCAGCCACTCATGGCTGAAACTAAGATAAAAGAAAAGAAAGAAAGCAAAAAGAAGGAGAAAAAGGGCCAATCGGCCTGCTGGTGTGGTGCGGCTGCTGGTGCAGCTTCTGCTGTGGATGAGTGATGATCTAAAGATTGTTCTTCTGCTGGTTTGCTGGTCCTTTTATAGGCTGGAGTGGCTGTCCTAGGATTTCCTTGTTGAGTTGGGACTCCTTTTCCTATTTGGACTTGGATTCTTGGAGGGCATTTTTGTCTTTTTGATTTTTGGCTTCCCAAATATGTAGGAGAGAGTGCTGAGGTGGAATTATGTGTTGTTAAGCTGTCCCACGTGATTGGAGTGTAAAAAGGCTCGTGTTGACTTGGTCCCCAAGTTTGGCAGATTTGCTGGTTTTCTAGTTGCTGGTGCTGTTTGCCCGTTGTTGTTTGGGCAAATAGGCTGTCTGTCGTGACTGCTGTCTGCGTGCCTGGTCCTTGTCTCTGTCTTGCTCCACTGTTTGCCCAAACAGTCTTGGGCAAACCGTCTGGTAAGTCAGTTATCACTTTTCCTCTTTATTTCAGCTTCACTTTGGTTTGGGCAAACAAGTTGCGCAAACCATGCTTGTGCAGTTTTGCTCTCTTTTGGGCAGATTTAAGGCAATTTTTGCCAAATTACAATTTTACTCCATTTTCTGCAAAATAAGATCAAAACTATAAAATTAGGCAGAAAATGTATAAATTAACATAAATATCAATATGAAAAATGGGTCTAAATTTGGCTCTATCAAATACCCCCACACCTAGCCCTTTGCTTGTCCTCAAGCAAATAGACTTAGTCCAACAAGCTTTCTTTACTACTTGATAGAGCATATTTTAGTCCATATTATCATTATCTTATTGATGTTTATTTACACATTTTCTACCTAATTTTGTGGTTTTAATCATATTTTGAAGATATTAGGTGTAAAGAGACAATTAAAAGGAAATGCTCTCAAAAATGCCAAAAAGTGCCAAATCTGGAAAAGCCACCTTCGGAAGCACCTTTGGCGGCCGAAAGTCTTGTCCAGAACCGAAAGTCACCCATCTTCAGCGGCACCTTCGGCGGCCGAAAGTCTGCTCCAGAGCCGAAAGTCCAGCTCCCGAAAATAAGCTTAGGCAGCCGAAAGTCCCCCCGAATGGCCTCTTCCTTATTCAAGAAGCCAAATCTTGGAGATCACATGTTTCCCACTTCATGCTATGCACATTCAAAATTCAAAAGGAGGCTCCACCTTCCTCTTTAGTGCATGAATGGCAAAAATAATATGAAGGAAACTTCTTGGACACACTTGGGCATCAATTAAAAGACCAAAAAGTCCTCACACATATACCTAGAAGGCACATACAAGACCAAGGGCACTTTGGGCAATCTCTAAAAGATGCATGGGCACCCAAGAAACCCTAGGCAACCTCCCAAGACTTATTTAAGGCCTTATGAAGACAAGAAGTGGCAGACTTGAAGAATTCAATCCCCCAACCTCTCCAAGGTTCGGCCGCCGCTCCTTCTCTACCTTGTGCCACCGCCGGTTCTACCTTCTCCTCTTCTCTTCTTCTATTTTCTGTTTTGGTTCAGCCATGAGTGGCTGAAACCCCTAATTCTAGTTGAAGTTTGGTTGAAACTAAGGTTGTTTAAAGGGTTGTGAGATCTGAACATAAAGTGTTTGCTTTTGATTTGTTCAATATTCATGCAATTGTGTGCTTAATTCTAAGATTGCTTTGTTATTTTGATCAAATTGGCCACTTGATTCTTGATTGCAAAGTTAATTGATTATTAGTTGGGATATTTTGAGTCTGTAATTGCTGGAAATATTATGACCTAAGAACACTTGGTGTAAAAACTAAGGAATTGTATGATCTAGCAACATCTCATGCGTTTGAGTAGCTAGGGTTGGATCTCTCTCTTTCTTCATGCAATTGACAATTGTTTTGATGCCTAAGGCCCAAGGACGTTCCTTGGCAATTTGTTAATTAGTAATTGATTAGAGAACGTTTCCTAATTGATTTAATCATAAGGAGAGACATGGTGATGAGAAGCGTTTTCCATTCCCATAACCAATCTATTGAACCAATTAAGAGAACATAAGTTTCAATGATCAATCCAAACAACCAAAGTGGATCCATATCTTCAACTAGACCTTTCTCATATTGATTTCCTCTTTTATTTTAATTACTTGCTGTTTTAATTGCTTTCAATAGTTGTTAGTCAAATCAATCTCAAAACTCCCTTTTACTTTATTGCACTTTACTTTTGATCTATTTGTTTTCAATTGTGCTTTCAGTTGATTCCAATTGATCTTGTTTGGGAAAAATAGATAAGTACTCAATTCTCTGTGGATTCGATCCTTTACCATTATCTGCAGTTGTAAGATTGTTGATAACCGTAGAGGTTATTTTTGACCGGCTTCGACAACCGCGAGTCAAAAATTGGCGCCGTTGCCGCAGAATTGATTTAAGTTGTTTGTTTTTCTTTCATGACCAGATCTGAACATAGGGACACTTTGCCCTTTGATCCAGAAATTGAACACACCCTCAGAAGATTAGGAAAGCAAGCTGCCGAGCATTCTGCCCAACCTTTGGCCGCCAAACCACATCTACCTTCGGCCGCCGAACCTTCCTTGCTCCAGCCCCCGAACTTTGCACCAATGGCAGAACCTAATGCACAAGCTGCTGCCCCCAATGGACATGCTTTCCAGAACCAAATAATCCAAGAAAATCCAGCCATAAGACCATAAGTACCAAGAGAAAGAACCATGAGAGAGTTGGCAACACCTGTAGGTGATCAAGCACCTCTTTGCATCACCTATCCACCTCTGACATTTCCCTTTGAACTAAAAACAGGTTTGATTCATCTTCTACCTAAATTTAGAGGTTTGCAAAATGAGATTCCACACAAGCACTTGAAAGAATTCAACATTGTTTGTTCATTTACGAGACCTCAAGGTATTTCTGAAGATCATGTTAAATTAAGAGCTTTTCCTTTTTCATTGGATGACTTTGCTAAAGATTGGTTATTTTATTTGCCACGTGGATCTATAACTTCTTGGGATGATATGGTCCAAACTTTTTTGAACAAATACTTCCCAACATCTAAGTCAATTGGCATAATAAGAGAAATCACTAGCATAAGACAGAAACCAACTGAAGATTTATATGATTATTGGAAAAGGTTTGAAAGACTATGTACAGGTTGTCCACAATATGATATGTCAGATATGTCTCTCATACGATTCTTCTATGGAGGATTACTCTCATCAGAAAGAAAATTCATAAATGTAGCTTGTAGAGGATCCATTGCAGACAAGATGCCTAGGGAGATGCGAGAGTTGATTTCTACACTTGCAGCCTCATCTAGGCAATATGGAGAAGAAAAGCAAATGCAAAGAGGAGTCCATGAGGTAAGCTCACCTACTATTTCTGAACTGACAGTTGTTATGAAATATTTCGCCATAGGACTGGTTCAACAGATGCAAGCAACCTAGCCGCCTAGGCCATATGGTATTTATTCATATGTAGGACACCCAACTGATCAATGTCCTACTCTGCAAGAAGACAACCAGCAAGTTAATGCCATTGGAGGGTGATAGAGCATATTTTAGTCCATATTATCATGTTCTTATTGATGTTTATTTACACCTTTTCTACCTAATTTTGTGGTTTTAATCATGTTTTGCAGATATTAGGTGTAAAGAGACAATCTGGAGAAAATGCTCTTAAAACTGCCAAAAAGTGCCAAATATGGAAAGTGCCAAAAAAGGAAAGTTTTAAAATATGGAAAGTGCTAAATAAGAAAAGTTTTCTGATAAGGAAAGTACCAGAAAAGGAAAGCGCAATCAACATATTCTTTGAAATTCAAATTGCAGATTCTTCTTTCCTTATTCAAAGGTGAAGCCAATTATGGAAAGTGTCAAATAAGGAAAGTTTTCAGAAAAGGAAAGTCCTCAAATAAGGGAAGTGCAGAAGCAAAAGCAAATAAGGAAAGCTCAGTCAGAAGATTATTTGAAATTCAAATCGCAGATCTTTCTTTCCTTATTCAAAGATGTGCACACACTGCAGCAGTCATATCTTCCTATTTAGGCAGCAAGATCTCATGAAGACGCACTTGCCTCTTCTTCATTCAGCATTCAAAATTCAAACGAAGGCTCCACCTAAAAAGGAAAGACTGGACAGATTTCTTTCCCTTCTGCATTCAATGACTGTGCTCCACTTCCTCTTCTGCAATCCGCGCGCATCCTTCCTCTTCTGAAGCCTGATCCGCGCGCCTCCTTCCTTCCGGAGAATTTGCAATGCGATTCCTTCATTTTCAGCACTTTGGGCAGCCTCTTCACTAATTAGGAAGCAAGTATGACCTAAGGCAGCACTTTCAACTATAAAAAGACACATAAGGAGCCTCCACACAACCTTTAAGCCCCCTTGGGAGGCACCTACGAAATTCACATCTCTTCTTCTACCTTTCTTCTTTTCTTTTATTTTTGGTTTTTGTTTCAGCCATGAGTGGCTGAAACCTTTATTCTAGTTGAAGATTAGGTGATGCTTTAGTTGTTTAATGGATTGTGAGACTTGATCAAACATTGTTTAACTTTTGGGTGTTCAATATTCATGCAATTTCATGCTTAATTTTCATATTACTTTGTTATTGAGATCTACGTTGATTTTTTATTGCAAAATAATTATTTGTTAGTTTGAATGATTTAAGTCCGTAATTGCTTAGATTATTCTTACATAAGAACACTTGGCATAAAAACCAAAGAAGTTGCATGATCTAGCGTTATCTCCATACGTTTGGGTAGCTAGGATTGGATCTCTCTATTTCTTAATGCAATTAACAGTTGTTTGTTGCCTGAGGCCTAAGGACATTCCTTGGCAACTTGTTGATTAGTTATTAATTAGAGGACGTTCCCTAATTAATTTATTCCTAAGAAGAGATAACAGTAGTGAGAGACTTCCTCCATCTCCATAACTAATCTATTAAATCAACCTAAAAGAACAAAGTGTCTATGATCAATCCCAACAACTGAAGTGGATCCAATTCTTCAACTAGAGCTTTCTTATTATTTATTTCTCTTTTATTTTATTATTCGCTTATTTTAATTGCTTTCAGTAGTTTGTTAATCAAATCAATCTCAAAACCCCCATTTTACTTTTACTGCAATTTATTTTTATTCCGCTTTTAGTTTATCTCATTTTTAGTTTAATCTGCTTTCAGTTTATCTCGCTTTTAGTTTATTTTGCTTTCCGTTTATTTCTCTTTTAGTTTTATCTCATTTCAGTTTATTTTGCTTTCCGTTTATTTCTCTTTCAGTTTTATCTCATTTCAGTCTATTTTGCTTTCCGTTTATTTTTCTTTCAGTTTTATCTCGTTTCAGTTTTATCTCGTTTCAGTTTATCTCGTTTTCAGTTTTCTTCTTTTTCAGTTTATTTTTGTTTCAGTTTATTTTATTGGTCTTGATAAGGAAAATAGGTAAGTTTTCAATTTCCTATGGATTCGATCCTTTCACCACTATCTGCAGTTGTAAATTGTTGATAACTAGAAAGGTTATTTTTTATCGACTTCGACAACCGCGAGTCAGAGGGTACAACAACCATCCAAGACGTGATCCATACTCAAGCACATACAATCCAAGTTGGAGAGATCACCCCAATCTCAGCTATGGAAGGGCCAACAACAACCAGAACAATCAGAACTACCAAAGAAATCAAGCCTAACCAGCACCTCAGAATTCCAACCAGCACCTTGAAAAGATGATGGAAAAAATGGTAAATGTCATGCAAGGTATGCGACAAGACATAGGACAACTGGCTGCATCCATGAGCAAATCTGAAACCTAAGGTAAGCTCCCTTCTCAAACTGAAACTAATCCTAGACAGAATGTTAGTGCCATCACTTTGAGAAGTGGAAAAGAGCTACAAGATACCAGTTATGAGCAAGAAAAGCAAGTTGCGCAAGAACCAATGCAACCTGAAGCCTCTCCAGCACAACCTGAAACACCACCTGCACAAAAGACTGAACGAAAGGTACGTTTTCAGATTCCACCTCCTTTTCCAAAAAGATTTGAAAGAACGCAAAAAGAAAAAGAAGAAAGGGAGATTCTTGAGACTTTTCAGAAAAGTGGAAATCAACATACCACTGCTAGACGCTGTTAAGCAGATTCCAAGGTACGCAAAATTTCTAAAAGAATTGTGCACCAATAGAAAAAAGCTGGCTGCAAGAGAAAAAGTAAGTGTAGGTGAAGTTGTTACTGCTGTGATTAAAAGAGAACTCCCTACTAAGTGCAAAGACAAAGGTATGTTTGCTATTTCTTGCAAGATAGGGAATGTTGGGATTAAGAAAGCCATGTGTGATCTTGGTGCATCCATCAATGTTATGCCTCTTTCCATCTATAAATCTCTAAATGCATGTGCACTGAAAGACACAAGAGTTGTAATCCAATTAGCTGATAGATCTGTGGTATATCCTATAGGTATTCTAGAAGATGTGTTAGTCCAAGTAGATGAACTTGTCTTTCCTGCTGATTTTTATATGATTGACACTAAGGAAGATAGTTGCAATACTAGTTCCGATATCCTTCTTGGACGTCCTTTCTTGAGTACTGCTAGAACTAAAATTGATGTGCATGATGGTACTTTAACCATGGAATTTGAAGGGGAAGTCATTAAGTTTAATGTCTATGATGCTATGAAATATCCACATGATATGTCCCCTATTTATGGTCTTGATATTGTTGACTGTTTGAGCCAGGAAATTTTTGATGAAAATCAAGATGATATTCTTAACAGTGATTTCTGTAGAGATACTGACCAGGTATAGATTTAGAACCAGAAAGAATCAAAACTCAAAGAAACAGTCTGTAGCATCCAACAGATTGATGTTGCGCAAACTGAAAACATTCGGCCGCCGAATCCAGACCTCCTTCGACCGTCGAACATGACTGCCTTCCAGACGCAGAATCCATCGCCACAGCCTGCCCAGCACACTGAAAACTTTTGGCAGCCGAACTCTACCATCCTTCAGCCGCCGAACCCAGCAACCATTCGGCAGCCGAAGCTGAACTCCCTTCAGCTGCCGAATCATTCACCTCAGATCCCATCGCCTGCTGAAACTCTTCGGCCGCCGAACACAGACATCTTTCGGCCGCCGAACCTTGCTCCACAGCCTCCAACACAAGAAAGCTCTTCCAGTTCTCCTTTGCAATCAAGCCAGGAGCAGCACCTTTCAGAATCTAAAGAATGTAAGGATGACCTACTTGCACAAATCTTCCTTGCCCAATCTGATGAAGCATGGTACGCAGACATGGTGAACTACTTGGCTACAGGTAACTTACCTTCTGACATGCCAAAGCACACTAAGGATAAGATAAAGAAAGATGCCAAATACTATGTTTGGGATGAGCCATATTTGTGGAAACATTGTGCTGACCAAATGATAAGGAGATGTATTCCTGACCAAGAGATAGCTTCTGTGCTTACTTTTTGTTATTCATATAGTTGTGGTGGACACTTTGGTCCAAGAAAGACTGCTCATAAGATACTTGAAAGTGGCCTATTTTGGCCCATCATTTTTCGAGATGCTTTTCTGTTTTGCAGATCATGTGCTAGGTGTCAACAGACTGGAAATCTGAGCAAAAGAAATCAAATGCCATAGAATCCCATCATGGTCTGTGAGGTATTTGATGTTTGGGGCATAGACTTCATGGGCCCATTCCCACCATCCTTTGGATACACTTACATCATCCTCGTAGTAGATTATGTGTCCAAGTGGGTGGAAGCTAGAGCAACTAAGACAGATGATGCTAAGGCAGTAGTAGACTTTGTGAAAACCAACATCTTTGCCAGACATGGAATACCAAAGACAATCATCAGTGACAGAGGGACCCATTTTTGCAATAGGGTAGTGGAAAGCCTTCTCAAAAAGCACAATGTGATCCATAGGACATCCACAGCATACCACCCTCAGACAAATGGTCAAGCTGAAGTGTCCAATAGAGAAATCAAGGCCATTCTTGAAAAGACAGTCTCTCCCAACTAAAAAGATTGGAGTACAAGATTAGAAGATGCTTTATGGGCCTACACAACAACCTACAAGACTCCTATAGGTATGTCTCCTTATAGATTGGTCTATGGAAAAACTTGTCACCTTCCAGTTGAACTTGAGCACAAGGCCTATTGGGCTGTAAAGAATTGCAACATGAACCTCAAAGAAGCTGGACGCCACCACAAGTTGCAACCGCAAGTTGCAACTGCAAGAGCTAGAAGAAATAAGACGAGATGCATATGAGACTTCTTGGAACTACAAAACAAAAACCAAACCCTCCCATGACAGTCATCTTTCCAGAAAACAATTCGAGGTTGGTGATAAAGTCTTACTCTTTGACTCTCGTTTGAAATTGTTCCCAGGAAAGCTATGGTCTAGGTGGATTGGACCATTCATAGTAGAACATGCTTACCCACATGGAGCTGTAGACATCCGAAGCATAGAAACTGGAAAAATCTTCAAGGTGAATGGACATCGTCTGAAGCCATACTTTGAAGGATTCGCAATACAAGTAGAGGAATAAATTCCACTACAACATCCCTCAGCCTAAAGAGGATCGCAACATGCACCACACCCCAGGAGAGTACTCAGTTTCCTTTGTTCTTTTATGTTTCTTATACATTGAGGACAATGCATGATTTAAGTGTGGGGGTGCATATCTCTTCTTCTCCCCTTCTTTTCTTCTTCCCCTTTTCTTTTCTTCTTCTTCTTCCTTTCTTCTTCTGCAAATTCACAATGCTTTGCGCCTCTTTCAGTTTGATTAGCCACAGTATTGAAATTTTTTTATTTTTAGTTTGTTTTTGCTTTCAATAAAACACACATAACCACAACCTTCTTCTTCTTTTTGTTTTGCTCTACTCAAACTGATGAACTATGTTAGATAAGTTTTTCTTTCCATGATCCCATTGATGTAATGACTCTTTAAACTTATGTTGAATCAATTGCAGTGAGTTGTATTCATGCTTGAGAATTGCCTTTTGAATTGAATCTTTGAGTTTGCCATGGTGAAAAATAAATTGATGACCCTCATTAGAGAATGAATTGAAAGTTGTGTGAATGAACTTAATATGACTTGTTTTAGCAATTGGTGTTGATTTGCCCAAATCATTGAGAGAAAGAAAATTCAGCAAAGGCAAAGACCTCAAAAGTACAAAATCAAAAAACTGTTTCAGTGGTCAAAAGACTAAGAACAAAGCTAGTAGCCACTTGGAAAGGTGACCAACTGAGTAACTGGGGGTGGATATCACAAATATGTACCTTCACGTCAAAAGGTTGGTGACTTTTTCAAGGAAAATCTAAGTGCAAAAGCCTAAATAAAGTACTTCAAGGTAAGGGCAAGTCAATCCAAAAGCTAGAAAAAGTCTAAACAAATTAATGTGCATGTATGGTCTCTCTTGAGGAAAACAAATCCTAGCCATGGTAAGCAAAGGGAAACAAGGAAAGAAGGTAAGTAATCTTCATGCATATAGTCTTCACTGCAATGATTCAAAATAGGTGTCTAGAGTAAGAGCTTAAGTGGAAATAAGGATCTAGTGCAAAGAAAGCTTATTTGACTATGTCTATTTGCTTGAGGACAAGCAAAAGGCTAAGTGTGGGGGTATTTGATAGAGCATATTTTAGTCCATATTATCATTGTCTTATTGATGTTTATTTACACCTTTTCTACCTAATTTTATGGTTTTAATCATATTTTGAAGATATTAGGTGTAAAGAGACAATCAAGAGGAAATGCTCTCAAAAATGCCAAAAAGTGCCAAATCTGGAAAAGCCACCTTCGGAAGCACCTTCGGCGGCCAAAAGCCTCATCTAGAGCCGAAAGTCACCCATCTTCGGCGGCACCTTTGGCAGCCGAAAGTCTCGTTCAGAGCCGAAAGTCACCCATCTTTGGCGGCACCTTCGGCGGCCGAAAGTCTGCTCCAGAGCCGAAAGTCCAGCTCCCGAAAATAAGCTTAGGCGGCCGAAAGTCCCCCCGAATGGCCTCTTCCTTATTCAAGAAGCCAAATCTTGGAGATCACATGTTTCCCACTTCATGCCATGCACATTCAAAATTCAAAAGGAGGCTCCACCTTCCTCTTTAGTGCATGAGTGGCAAAAATAATGTGAAGGAAACTTCTTGGACACACTTGGGCATCAATTAAAAGACCAAAAAGTCCTCACACATACGCCTAGAAGGCACATACAAGACCAAGGGCACTTTGGGCAATCTCTAAAAGATGCATGGGTACCCAAGAAACCCTAGGCAACCTCCCAAGACTTATTTAAAGGCCTTATGAAGACAAGAAGTGGCAGACTTGAAGAATTCAATCTCCCAACCTCTCCAAGGTTTGGCCGCCGCTCCTCCTCCACCTTGTGCCACCGCCCGTTCCACCTTGTCATCTTCTCTTCTTCTATTTTCTGTTTTGGTTCAGCCATGAGTGGCTGAAACCCCTAATTCTAGTTGAAGTTTGGTTGAAACTAAGGTTGTTTAAAGGGTTGTGAGATCTGAACATAAAGTGTTTGCTTTTGATTTGTTCAATATTCATGCAATTGTGTGCTTAATTCTAAGATTGCTTTGTTATTTTGATCAAATTGGCCATTTGATTCTTGATTGCAAAGCTAATTGATTTGTTATTTGTACTTGCTGTTTTAATTGCTTTTAATAGTTGTTAGTCAAATCAATCTCAAAACCCCCTTTTACTTTATTGCACTTTACTTTTGATCTACTTGTTTTCAATTATGCTTTCAGTTGATTCCAATTGATCTTGTTTGGGAAAAATAGATAAGTACTCAATTCTCTGTGGATTCGATCCTTTACCACTATCTGCAGTTGTAAGATTGTTGATAACCGTAGAGGTTATTTTTGACCGGCTTCGACAACCGCGAGTCACTACTTGATCCTTATTTCCATTTAAGCTCTTACTCTAGACCCCTTTTTTGAAGCATTGTAGTGAAGAGTGTATGCACTAAGGTTACTTTCCTCTTTTCTTTGTCTCTTTTTACCTACCATGGTTAGGATTTATTTTCGTCAAATAGAGAGATCATACATGCATATATTCTTGTTTGTTTAGACTCTTTCTAGCTTTCGGAGTGATTTGCCCTTTACTTGAAGCACTTTTATTTTTTTTATTCAGCTTTTTGCTCTTTAATTCTTGCTTGAAAAAGTCACCAACCTTTTAACGTGAAGGTACATATTTGTGATACCCACCCCCAGTTACTTAGTTGGTCACTTGTCCAAGTGGCTACTAGCTCTGTTCATAGTCTTTGATCATTGGAACAGTTTTTACTTTGTGCTTTTTGAGGTCTTTGCCTTTGCTGAATTTTCTTTTTCTTTTTCGCAACGATTGGGGCAAATCAACACCAATTGCTAAAATAAGTCATGTTTAATTCATTCACGCAACTTTTCAATTTATTTTCTCTAATGAGGGTCATCAATATATTTTTCACCATGGCAAGCTTAAAGATTCAATTGAAAAGGAAATTTCCAAAAATGAATACAACTCACTACAAGTGATTCAACTTAGGTTTAAAGGGTTATCACATTAATGGGGTCATGAAAAGAAAGCTCATTCAACATAGCCTATGTATTTGAGTAAAGCAAACCAAAATAGAAAAACTATGGCTACACGTGTGTGAAGATTGTGGCTATGTAAATGTGTGTGTGTGTTTAAAGCAAAAAAAAAAAATTCACCTAATGTGTGCTAATTAAAATTAAAGCATAAAAGAAATAAAAAAGAATGCATGAAGAATCAAAATTCAGAGATATGCACCTCTACACCTAACTCATACATTGTCCTCAATGTATGGAAAAATTAAAGTGCAAGTGAAAAACTGATACTTCCCTGGTGTGGTTGTTTGCCCAGTCTATTTGGGCAAACAGCTGGATGCTTCAGGTATTTCTGTGTGCAGGTGGCAGGATGTGCTGGTCTGGTGGTTGGTGGGTGGTTGGTAGGCCTGCTCGTCTATCTGCTGGTAGGCCTGCTGATATAGGCTGCTTGCTGATCTGTTGCAGTTGTGTGCCCAGTGTTGTTAGGCAAATAGCTTGGTATGCTGCTGATTGGGCTGCTGGTGCTGTTGTGTGATGTCCAGTCATGCTGTCATGCAGTGGGACAGCAGAAGGTGCTGCCCATTTTGTACAGCAACAAGAAGTTTTGAGAAGAAGAAGATTTGTCATTGAAAGGGCATAATAGAATATCGAATATAGATGAAGAAGGTACTGCCCTGTTTAGGTTTCTTCATTGTCGCTTCTGCTGCCTTGGTTGTTTGCCCAGCTTGCGTGGGCAAACAGCGTGGTCACACAGTGATCTGGGGTATGGTCTAGCGGCTTCTTGCATATGGGCTTGTTGTGTGGCAGACAGGCTGGTCGAACAGGTGGATTTGCTGTGTGGGCAGACAGTATGCCAACCTCTTTCTAAGTTATCTTTGCTGTTTGCCCAGTTTGTTTGGGCAAACAGATTGGTCAAGCAACTTTAACCTGCAAAAGAACTGAAGTTTGGAGTGGGTTAAGGCACTGGTTCCTGCACAACTGGTTTTGTTTGCCCTGACTATTTGGGCAAACGAACACATATCTCTGTTTGTTTTTTTTTTTTTTTTTACCAACAAGCTTTGTTCCTATGGAGGATGATTTAGTGGAACCTCTTCCACTACTTCTATCATAGGGGGTTTTAGCCTCCATTGGGTACGGAATGAATGTTCATGGAGGTGGCTTGCATATTCTGGAAGTTGCTGTATGGAGATTTACTGTTCGGGCAAACAAAATTTTGCCTTGTCTTGCTGTTCAGATGGACAGCTTACTGCCTGTGTGTTCTGCTGTTTGGAAAAGCTGGGTTCTCCTTTCTCCTGCTGTTTGAGCGAACAACAATTTTTCTGGGTCAACAGCTTGGGAGAACTGGATTTTGCTTTTTCTTGTTGTTTGGGCAAACAGCAACTTTCCCCATGGTCCTTTGCTGGCTGCTTGGGTGAATAGCATTTGGTCAAGGTTACTTGCCCGACTGATCTGGGCAAACTGTTTATAGCTTGCTGAAGTGGTTTGGATAGGCTGCAATATTTCTGTGTTTGGTGCTGGACCTGTTTGGGCAAACAAGCTGCTGTCTTCTTTTCATCTGCTGGTGGTTTGGTGAAACAGCAACTTACCTATTCTAGCAATCTGGTTGTGCTGGATTCTGCCCTTTCATGTTGTTTGGGCAAACAGGATTCTACCTTGACTTGCTGTTTGGGCAGACATCAATCTTCTTGTACAATCTGCATAGCTTGTTCGGGCAAACAAGCTTTTTCTTTCTTTTCCTCTGCTGGTGGTTTGGTCATACAACAACTTACCTATGCCAGTAATCTGATTGTGCTGGACTCTGCCCTCTCATGCTATTTGGGCAAACAACAATCTGCTTGATGCTTTTCTGCTGGTTTTCAGGTGAACAGTGTTCTGTCGAAGCTGTTTGCCTAATTGGTGTGGGCATCTGGTTTTCTGCTTGCTGGAGTGACTTGGGCAGTCTGCCATCATTCTCAACTGGCTGCTGGACATGTTTGGGCAAACAGGGGCTTGCTTGTTCTGCCTTTGCTGGCTGTTTGGGCAGACAACAGTCTGCCTGTTCTGCCTTCTGTCTGCTTGTTTGCCCAGTCTGTTTGGGCAAACAGCAGTCTGTTTGCTGTAGGCAGCAGTCCATTGCTGTCCATTTCAGCTCTCCTTGGCTTCTTTCATCTTCTTGGCTGTCCTCCCATTGGTTAGCATATCATTTTGATTTATATCAAAAATTTCTTGGCTCAAACAATCAATGATATCTAAACCATCAACAGGTTCTGTTTGACCAGTTTATTCGGACAAACAGTTTTCTGGCTGTTTTTCTTCAGTAGCTTATTCTTGTACTTATGAATTTTCATCATCTTGAAACTCTTCCTCTCTTCTTAACATGAGTGCATTCAATCTAGTGGCCATTTGATCCATTTGCTATTCGAGACTTTGCACAGAAATCGCCACTGTCTTCATTATCTCTTCATCAAGGTGCATGTTGGAACTTGGAGGTGCTGTTTGGGCTTGATTTCCTTGATAGTTCTGGTAGTGGTCAGTCCTAGCATAGTCATAATTTAGATGTCTCCCCAATATGGATTGTATGTATCAAGATAGGGATCATGTCTTGGCTGGCTATTGAATCCTTCAAATGCATGTCTAGGCTGACTATTGAATCCGCCAAATTCATGTACTTGATGAGTATTGAATCTTTCAAATGCATGCATTGGTTGGTCATACTCATAAAGTGTAGGACATTGATCAGTTGGGTGTCCCACATATGCACAGATCCTACATGGTCTTGGTGGCTGAAATTGTTGAGCCTGTTGAACTAGTCCTATGGAAAAATCTTTCATAAAAGATGTTAGTTCAGAAAACTGAAAAGGGAAAGCAGATGTACTTACCTTATTCATCTCCGCAGCTGTTTGGGCAAACGCAGCAATGTTTGCAAGGGCTGGTTCTGCAGTTACAGCAATGAATTCTGTTTCAGGTGTAGCTATTTCAGCGTGTGTTGTCTCTTGGACAGCAGCAAAGTCTTGTTCTGCAATTTCTACAGATGCTGTTTTTGGGACAGCAACAAATTCAGTAGGTTGACAGCAATTTGTGGTGTAGAAGGTGGACAGAAGTTGCTGTCTATGTTTTCAACAACTTGGACAGTAGGTGCAGAATGTGTTTCAGCAATAAATTCTGGGTTTATGACAGTAGTTGCTGTTTCTTGAACAGTAGAAGCTTCAACGGGTGCTGTTTGGACAGCAGCTGTTGATGTGGATGGCTTTGAGGCTTGGTTCCTCTTTCTTAGTTGCCTTGATGTGCGCTCAATTTCTGGATCGTAAGGTAGAGTTTCCTTGCGTCCAGACCTGATCATGAAAGAAAAACAAATTAGTTAAATCAACTCCCCGGCAACGACGCCAATTTTGACTCACGGTGGTCGAAACCGGTCAAAAATAACCTTTTTGGTTATCAGCAATTTTACAACTGTAGATAGTGACAAAAGGATCGAATCCACAGGGAATTGATACTTACTTATTTTTCTTGTCAAGACTAAGTAAATAAAAAGACAATAATATAAAAAAAAAAGGGATTTTGAGATTGTTGAGTTAAACTAGAATTGAAAGCAAGCAAATAAAGTAAAGAATAAAGTAAAGAGAAATCAATAAAGGGAAAAGCCTAGTTGAAGATTTGGGTCCACTTTAGTTGTTGGGATTGATCATTGACACAAAGATTCTTTTATTTGATTCAATAAATTAGTTATGGAGGTGGAAGACGCTTCTCACCAACCAAATCCCTCCTTAAGCATAAATCAATTAGGGAATGTCCTCTAATTAATCACTAATCAACAAGTTGTCAAGGAACGTCCTTGGGCCTTAGGCAATAAACAACGGTCAATTGCATTAAGAGATAGAGAGACCTAATTCTAGCTATCCAAACGCATGGTGATATTGCTAGATTATGCAATTTCCTTAGTTTTTACACCAAGAGTTCTTGTGTTTGAATAATTCCAGCAATTACGGACTAAAAACTATCCAAACTAACAAATTATTACCTTGCAATAAAGATTCAATGGGCCCTATTGATCAAAAATAACAAAGCAACAATGACGTTAAGCATGAAATTGCATAAATATTGATAAATAAAAGAAGGACATATAGGTTCAGGTCTCCCAATCCATAAACAACTAAAGTTTCACCTTATTCTTCAACTCGAAAAAGGGTTTCAGCCACTCATGGCTGAAACTAACATAAAAGAAAAGAAAGAAAGCAAAAAGAAGGAGAAAAAGGGCCAATTGGCCTGCTGGTGTGGTGCAGTGCTGGTGCAGCTTCTGCCATGGATGAGTGATGATCCAAAGATTGTTCTTCTGCTGGTTTGCTGGTCCTTTTATAGGCTGGAGTGGCTACCATAGGGTTTCCTTGTTGAGTGGGGATTCCTTTTCCTATTTGGACTTGGATTCTTGGAGGGCATTTTTGTCTCTTTGATTTTTGGCTTTCCAAATATGTAGGAAAGAGTGCTGAGGTGGAATTATGTGTTGCTGAGCTGTCCCACGTGATTAGAGTGTAAAAAGACTCGTGTTGACTTGGTCCCCAAGTTTGGCAGATTTGCTGGTTTTCTGGTTGCTGGTGCTGTTTGTCCGGTGTTGTTTGGGCAAACAGGCTGTCTGTCGTGACTGCTATCTGCATGCCTAGTCCTTGCCTCTGTCTTGCTCCGTTGTTTGTCCAAATAGTCTTGGGCAAACAGTCTAGTCAGTCAGTTATCACTTTTCCTCTTTATTTCAGCTTCACTTTGGTTTGGGCAAACAAGTTGGGCAAATCATGCTTGTGCAGTTTTGCTCTCTTTTAGGCAGATTTAAGGCCATTTTTGCCAAATTACAATTTTACTCCATTTTCTGCAAAATAAGATCAAAACCATAAAATTAGGTAGAAAATGTGTAAATTAACATAAATATCAATATAGAAAATGGGTCTAAATTTGGCTCTATCACTCTTCCTTTCTTCTTAACAGGATTGCACTTACTGAGGTTACCACTTGTCTTATCTACTGTTGGAGACTTTGCACAGAATTGCCCAATGTCTCTATCATCTTCTCAAGGTGCTGGTTGGAACTTGGAGGTGTTGCTTGGGCTTGATCTCTTTGATAGTTCTGGTAGTTGTTAGCCCTAGCACAACCATAGTTCGGATAGTTTCCCCAACCTGGATTGTATGTGTTAAGGTAGGGATCATGTCTTGGCTGTCCATAGAATCATCCAAATACATGTACTTGTTGGTCATCCTCATAAAGTGTAGGACATTGATCAGTTGGGTTTCCTACATATGCGCAAATCCCACATGGTCTGATTCGCTGAAGTTGTCGAGCTTGTTGAGCTCGACTTATGATAAAACTTTTCATAACAGAGATTAGTTCAGAAATTTGAGTAGTGAGAATAGATGTACTTACCTCAGTCATGAATCAGTTTCTTGAGTCCAGATCTGGTCATGAAAGAAAAACAGATTAGTTAAATCAACTCCCCGGAAATGGCGCCAATTTTTGACTGCCGGTTGTCGAAGCCAGTCAAAAATAACCTTTTCAGTTATCAACAATATTACTACTGCACATAGTGGTGAAAGGATCGAATCCATAGGGAATTGAAAACTTACCTATCTTCCTTATCACGATCAAGAAAATAAACTTAAAGCGAAATAAACTGAAAGCGAAATAAACTGACAATAAAAGTAAAAGGGGGGTTTTGAGATTGATTCAGTTAAACTAATAAAGAAAGCAATAAAGTAAGCGAATAATAAAAGCAAAGAGAAATCAATAATGAGAAAGGTCTAGTTGAAGAATTGGATCCACTTCAGTTGTTGGGATTTATCATTGATAATTGGGTTCTTATGTTTGATTCAATAAATTAGTTATGGAGATGGAAGACGCTTCTCACTACCATGTCTCTCCTTAAGCATAAATTAATTAGGGAACGTCCTCTAACCAATCACTAATAAACAAGTTGCCAAGGAACGTCCTTCGGCCTTAGGCATCAAAACTACTGTCAACTGTATTAAGAAATAGAGAGATCTAATTCTAACTACCCAAACGCATGGAGATATCGCTAAATCATGCAATTTCCTTAGTTTTTACACTAAGTGTTCTTGTGTTTGAACAATCTAAGCAATTACAGACTTAAAACTATTCAAACTAGTAATATATCACCTTGCAATCAAGAATCAACTGGCCACATTGATCAAAATAACAAAGCAATAATGGAATCAAGCATGAAATTGCATAAATATTGAATAAACAAAAGTTAAACAATGTATGTTCAGATCTTTCAATCCATAAAAAAACTAAAGTTTCAATCAATCTTCAACTAGAAAAAAGAGTTTCAGCCACTCATGGCTGAAACAAAATAAGAAAATAAAAGAAAAGTAGAAGATGAAGAAAGGCCGAAGCCTTGGAGAAGAAGGGAGAGATGGGGCGGCCGAATGGTGTGTGGAGATGGCGTGGTCGTGCGGTTGTTTGAAGAGATGCTTATATAGGCTTTATGTGCTATCCTAGCTCCTTACTTGCTGCCCAAGTTCATCTCCTTGCTGCCCAAGTGCTGCCCTTGCCGCCCAATGCACATTAATGAGGCAGAGCCTCTCTTTTGAATTTTGAATTTTGAATGTGCAAGACTTGGGGGGCAAGTATGTCTTCTTTGGCTTCCTTAACAAGCTGAATTTGAATTTCAAATTTGAATGTGCATC
Organism: Manihot esculenta; assembly: GCF_001659605.2. NCBI lineage: Eukaryota > Viridiplantae > Streptophyta > Magnoliopsida > Malpighiales > Euphorbiaceae > Manihot > Manihot esculenta. The sequence goes on from NC_035161.2 coordinate 12,303,774, forward strand.
TTCTTGAGATTTGGCTTCTTTAATAAGGAAAGGAATTCTTGATGATTTGAATTTAAATTGCTCGGCTGACTGCACTTTCCTTATTTAGCACTTTCCTTATTTAGCACTTTCCTTATTTAGCTGAATCTTGAATTTTGAATCTTGAATGCTCTTGGAGATTTGAAATTTGAATTTAAAATTACTTTCCTTGTTTATCTCCTCTTCAATTGCAACTTGGCATGCTTGCTCTCCTTTGTTCCATTTTAGACAGTTTTAAGGGCATTTTCTCCAAATTACCTCTTTACACTATTTTCTGCAGAACAAGATCAAAATCACAAAATTAGGCAGAAAAAGTATAAATTAACATCAATAACATCATGATAAAATGGTATAAATTTGGACTGATCAAATACCCCCACACCTAGCCTTTTGTTTGTCCTCAAGCAAACAAACTTAATCAAACAAGCTCTCTTTGCTACTTGATCCTTTATTTCCACTTAAGCTCTTACTCTAGATACCTATTTTGAAGCATTGCAGTGAAGAATGTATGCACCAAGATTACTCACCTTCTTTCCTTGTCTTCCTTCACCTACCATGGCTAGTATTTGTTTTACTCAAGAGAAAGATTATACATGCACATGTTCTTGTTCAGTTAAGACTCTTTTTAGCTTTTAGAGTGACTTGCCCTTACCTTGAAGCACATTATTCAGCCTTTTGCATTTTAATCTTGCTTGAAAAAGTCACAAACCTTTTGACGTGAAAGTACATATTGGTGATTGATAGCGGTTGTCGAAGTCGTCAAAAATAAACCTATTATCAACCAACAAATTAATTTGCAGATAGTGGCAATAGGGTCGAACCACAGGGATTTGACACTACGAATTTTCCTATTACTTGGACAAATAACAAAGTAAATAAAAGAGGGGGGTTTGTTTTGAAGAGTTAAAACTAAATAAAAGAAAGCAGTAATTTAAATGAGTAAATCAATGGGAGAAGGATTCTAGTTGAAGCATGAATCTATTTCAGTTTGTTTAGAATTGATCATTGACTCTTTAGTACTCCTATTTATTTCAATAAATTAGTTTAGGATGTGGAAGACGCTTCTCACAATCCAAATTCCTCCTTAATTCTAGTTTGACTAGGAAACATTCACCAATCAAACACTAGTTAACAAAATGCCAAGGAACGTCCTTGGGGCTTTTAGCATCGAACAACTGTTAACTACGTTAGGACTTAGAGAAACCTAATTCTAACCTTGCCAACCACGTGGTCAAGTTTAGATTATGCAACTGATTATACTTGAGTTTAAACAACCTAAGCAATTACGGATCTAAATCATTCAAACAATATATTACTTAAGCAATTAAAAGTAACAGGCCTTAATTGATTCTAAAAGCAAAGCAATACTTATAGAAAGATCAAGTTGCATAAATATTGAAAGTAAACAAGAGTTTAAGAATGGAGATTTAAATCTCCCAATTCACCACAAACTGAATTTTTTCCAACTTCAACTAGAAAAGGAAAGTGTTTAGCCACTCATGGTGGAAAAAATCACAAAAAAGAAAGAAGAAAGAAAAGAATGGAGAAGCTGCTGTGTGATTGCCGAAATTCTGCAGAATTGCCGACGCTGAGAAGATGCTCCTTGCTGGTTTGATTGCTGTCCATTTTATAGGTGGAGAGTCCAAGTTCAATTAGGGTTTAGAGTCCCTATTTTGACTTGGTCTTTATAGTCTTTAATTCTTGAATTTTGTTGTAGATGAAATTCTTTTGGTTGAAGGATCTCCTCGTGGCTTTTGGGATTGAGTTGGTGGTGTTTGAGGTGGATTTGGACTTCTTTTCTTTTGAATTCTAAATTTCTGCTCTTTTTCCCCCGCTGCTGTGTTTTCTGGCGTTAGTGTGATTTGGACGGGTGATTTGGGCAAATCGCTTGCCCAAATCGTTTCTGTATGTTGCCTCCAGATTTCTGCCTTAGCTTTCTGCTTCTGATCTCTGCGAGTGATTTGGTCAAATTACTTTGACCCAATCACTTTTCCAGCTTTTGCTGCACTTTTTCTCCAACTTTCCATTTTCTTCCTTTTCTACAAAAACATAACAAAAACATAAATTAAGCTAGAAAAATGTATAATTAAACAGCAATAAATATAATAAAAATGTGGCTCAATTATGCTTGATCGAATACCCCCACACCTAGCCTTTTGCTTGTCCTCAAGCAACGAATAACTTAGTCAACGAAGCTTCTTTTTCTTTTGAGCCGAAGTACCACTTAATCAGCCCCCCCAAGACTCCTAAATTGAAACACCACAGTGTAGTATACATGTACTAAGGTTGTCCCCTCTTTCCTTTTTTCCCATAACCTACTATGGCCAAGGGAAAGTTTTTGACTTGATCATGCTTATTCTTTTATATTAGGCTTAATGCAACCCCTAAGAGTGACTTGCCCCCTTTTAAGCATTTTTATTCAGCAGCACTTTTTATCCTTGCTTGAAAAAGTCACCAACCTTTTTACGCGAAGGTACATATTGGTGGTACCCACCCCCGGTTACTCAGTTGGTCACTTGTCCAAGTGGCTACTAGCTCTATTCATAGTCTTAGACCATCGAAACATGTTGTGTTTTATGCTTTTTGATTTGCTGAGTTTTTCTTTTTCTTTTTCCTTTTCATAACAGTTTGGGCAAATCAACTCATAGAGAGTTACACTAACTTTTTATTGCATGTATTTTTATTTTTCTTTCCTATTGGCCACAGGAGATTTAAGGATTCAATTCAAGAGAAAGAACTCCCTAAGTAAAGGTAACACACTGTAAATGGCTCAATTTAGGTTTAAAGGGTTGGAAAATTTAATGGGGTCATGAGATAAGAGACTTTCTTAACTTTGTCATCTATGCTGAGTAGAGCAACAGGCTAAAACAAAATTATGTGTGTATGTGCAAAAGTGAAAAATGTGTGTAAAAGAAAAAAAATGTGTGAAAGAAGAGAGAAAAAATTAAAAATTTGGTGTGTGTAATAGGGTAAAAAGATGTAAAAAGAAACAAAAAGAAAGCAAAAGATGGTGCAAAAATAATGCCAAAGATAATGCCCAATACCCCCACACCTATTACAAACATTGTCTTCAATGTTAAGTATATAAATGAAAATCAAGAGGGAAAGGGACTTCCTGGCCTATGGGTGATTTGGTCAGTGATTTGGGCAAATCACTCGGCCAAATCACTGTCTGTCCTGGTCTGCAGGCAGAAAGTAGTCCACCAGCAGTTGCAACAGGTGCTCCATATGATGCACTCTGTCTTCAATTCTGGTGAGACGAGCCTCTACTGTCTGGTTTGGGGCTACGTCTTCAGGTGCCTGGTTTGCTTCCTGCTATGGTGCCTCTAGAGGTGGCTCATTTGCTGGTTCCTGTCTTGTTTCTCCTGCTATTCCATCTATTGGGGCAGGCTGCTGGACTATTGTGGGTTGGATGGCTGTCCTCTTCCTGAACACACGCTCATGGCGTGGTGTGAGAGGTCCTGCAGGTGCAATAGAAAAAATATCCCCCACTTTGCAAAGCAACCCCATATCATCCAAAGTTGAAAGGTCCAGGGGGGTTGGTTTGTTGGTGGGGGTGAGGTCAGTGTGTGCTGGATGCAGTAATTTTAGATTCACTGCAATGGCAGTGATTAAATGCCCAAGGATCAGGGGTCTGTGATATTGGATGGTACTGGAGATTTGTGTGGCGACCCAATATCCAAAGTGGATTTTCTAGTGTGTGGATGCACCACAGAATGTACAGCTCTATTCTGGTCAGGATGTTGGGTGCATCCTTCCTCCCAGAAAATGTGTAGGCTAAGAATCTGTGAAGGTATTTTAGGCTGGGATTTTTCAGGTACAGGTCTTTGGACCTGGTGGGTGAGTAAGTGTCAGGGGGGTTGTCACACAACTCCAAATAGGCAGAGCTGGGATTGAATTCAGTATGGAAGTCCTAAGTGGAATCAGGGCATTCACAACCCATGGCAATGCCAAACTCCTGCAGGGACAAGCGAAATCGCTGTCCCAATAGCCTGAACCCAATAACATCTGGTGTGTGCAGGTTGTGCATGGCTGGTTTATCAAAGTAGAATGTGGTGAAGAACTCATGTGTGAGTTCAGTGAAGGATGGCATGCGAAGGTAGAAAAATGTATCCCAACCAATGGCAGAAACAAGGGAACATACCTGATTCTGAAGTCTCAGTACTTCAAGAGTGCCATGGTGTATTTACTTACCTGGATGGTATGGCAGAGAAGAGACTCTGTCTAGCCTGGTTCGTTCAGATGCCTTGTTGAATGTCAGGGCCTGAGTGATGTGATCTGGGTGTGTTGGTTTGGGCAAATCACTGGGCAGATGGCCTTCTTCGTGGCTTGCGAGAGGTGTGTCAATGGGGGTCTCTGATTGTTGCTCTGGGCTCAGCAGTGGTGGTGGTGGCGGTGAAGGTGTTCTTGGCTGTTTCTTCCCATGGCCGGTGGTGAGGAAGGTGGTGGTTCAATCATCGTCGCCTTGTTTCGCCGGTGATCGGTCTGGACGTCTGGTGAGTCGGAGCGCCTGGTCTCTGTTCCAATGGCCAGTGCTGTGTCGGTGGTGGTGGGGACCGGTGGAGGGTTGTCCATTGCCTCCTCATCACTGTCAGTGGGAATGCGCATAGGTCTGGGCATCCCTCGTCTCCTCTACATGCTAGGGCCGCCAGTGGCCATCATCTTGATTCTGACCATGGTTCTTGATGTCGTCAGCGATGGAGTTTCTTGGAGAAGAAGAAGAAGAAGAAACAGAAAGAGATAGCGTGAGGGAAAAGGAAATAATAAAAAATTATTTAAAGTGATTTGGGGTGGTTGAACTGCCCTGATCATTAAATGCTGAGTTCTGGCTTCTTGGCAGGGTGATTTGGTCAGTGATTTGGGCAAATCACCTGGCCAAATCACTTCTTCGGTACAATTGCTTGATTGGTCATGTTCTCTCTGTGATGGACCCTGTCGATTTGGCCTGGCGATTTGGGCACATCACCTGCCCCAATCACTTGTGACTATGGTACACTCAGTCGATTTGCCCCAGTGATTTGGGCAAATCCTTTCATCTGGTCCGCCTCCCAGCAGCGCCCTGGTTTACTGTCTTGGGCTGGACTGCTCTACCTTGATCAGTAGGTTGGAGAAAGGGGATCCAAGGGAACCTCCTCCACAAGGTGTACAGTAAATCCCTCATAGAATTGCTTCAAGCGGTGCCCATTAACCTTGAATACTTTGTTGGTTTGTGGGTTGCGAATATCCACAGCCCCATGTGGGTAGATGTGTTCTACCAAGAATGGCCCATTCCACCTAGACCGAAACTTCCCAGGGAATAATTTAAACCTTGAATCAAAAAGCAAAACCTTATCACCAACCTGGAAGTGTTTTCTGGAGATATTTTTATCATGGAAGGCTTTGGTCTTTGCTTTGTAAGCCCATGAAGCCTCATATGCATCACACCGAATCTCTTCTAGCTCTTAAAGTTGTAATTTTCTGTTGGTTCTAGCTCCTTTCTCATCAAGATTATAGCTCTTTACAGTCCAATAGACTTTGTGTTCAAGTTCCACGGGCAGATGGCAAGCTTTCCCATAAATCAGCCTATATGGAGACATCCCAATTGGTGTTTTGTAGGTTGTTCTATATGCCCATAAGGCATCATTAAGGCGCACACTCCAATCCTTGCGATTTGGGCAGACTGTTTTCTCTAAGATGGACTTGATCTCCCTATTTGATACTTCGGCCAGCCCATTTGTTTGAGGGTGATAGGCAGTAGAGGTTCTATGGATGACATAATGCTTTTTGAGGAGAGTTTCTACTATCTTGTTGCAAAAATTGGTGCCTCGGTCACTGATTATGGCTTTGAGCAAATCAAATCTGGAGAAGATGTGGGATTTCACAAAGTCAACAACCCTTTTTGCATCATCAGCCCTTGTTGCTTTGGCCTCAATCCACTTGGACACATAGTCCACTGCCAGCAATATGTAGGTGCTGCCAAAGGAAGGTGGGAAGGATCCCACGAAGTCAATGCCCCAAATATCAAAAATTTCACACACCATGATGGGTGCTTGTGGCATTTCACTTCGGTTGCTGAGGTTTCCCGTTTGTTGTCATCTTGCACATGACCTACAAAATAGATAAGTATCTCGAAATATGTTAGGCCAATATAACCCACATTCAAGGATTTTTAGGGCTGTTTTGCGTGGACCAAAATGTCCTCCATAGCTGTATGAGTGGCAGAAGGCTAGGACATAAGAAATTTCTTGGTCCAGGATGCATCTTCTTATTACTTGGTCTGCATAATGCTTCCATAGGTATGGTTCATCCCACACATAATACCTTGCATCTTTCTTGATCTTGTCTCTCATGTGTTTGGGCAAATCAGTAGGTGTAGCGACCCAAAAATCGGGCCGCTACCGGCGCTAGGATCTAGGTCAGCTTAAGGCCGCCGGGACCCGTAGCAAGCCTAACATACATCCTGTGAACCTGTTTAATCCCATACATGATCAACAACATACATAAAAATTAAAACTTTTCCTTCATGCATTTCTCAAGTACCAACCTCAACCTGTGCATGCACTGAACATAAACATAACCATAACATTGACCCCTCTGTGGGATCTCATCAAAACCCCAATGGGCTACATAGCATGCGTTGAGTTGGTTCACATATACATCATAAAACACTTGAAATCATGTATAAAAAAGGGATTACAATATACTATGGTCAAGCACACTTCTAAACCTCAACATCATCATTACATAACATAACTATTCATCACTTTACAATTCGTCATGTCCACATTCTATCTATTACATACATAAGACTTCATTACTCTTGCTGACCTCCTGGTCTACCCTGTACCTGCAAGCCTGGGGGTTAAGGGAGAGGGGTGAGCTACAATAGCCTAGTGAGCAGAATAATAAAACATTTAAAACATATGATAATATGAAATGCATCACATCACAGCTAATCACATCAAGGATGAATTTGTCACCAATAGTCCCCTACATGGTCCAACTGTGCCAGGGGCGTAGAATGGGCCTCGCTGGTCTTTCTCTTACATAACATAACATAACATGGTCTAACTGTGCCAGGGGCGTAGAATGGGCCTCACTGGTCTTTCTCTTACATGGTGCCAGGGGCGTAGAATGGGCCTTACTGGTCTTCCGTACCGTATCATCATCATCATAACATATGGGGACTAAAGGATCATTCAACATTCATCCACATCATCAACATATTATGCAATGCAACACATTCGTGAGTCTAATGCAAACACCTTATTATATCTCATGGCATTCATGATGCGTGAATCATGCTAAAACTGATTTATTTATTTAAAAGCATAAGGTTTATTCCACTCACCTCTGGGTAGCTCCGACCAGACACTGGAGTAGCTGACTCACTGCTGAGGTCCTCGGTTCCTCGGGTCCGAACCTACACAGGTGGACACAAATGAGGGACCAACATACTATAACATGACTCTGAAAACATCCCCCAAAAACCCTCTAAAACACCTCAAAACATCCATGCAAGAACATGCAAAGGAAAGCTGGACAGGGCACTTTCGGCGGCAGGTTCGGCGGCCGAAAGTCCCTCCAGAGCCGAAAGTCAGGCAGGTTCGGCGGCACCTTCGGCGGCCGAAACTCCCAGACAGAGGCGAAACTCATGCATGTTCGGCGGCACTTTTGACGGCCGAAACTCCCAGACAGAGACGAAAGTCTCCTTTCGGGGGCAGGCTTCGACAGCCGAAAGGCTTGCCTCCCCAGCCATGTTCGGCGGCCGAAAGTCCTTCGGTTGCCGAACCTGGTTTCTGCCAAAGGGCAGAAACTTGGCTCCTCTATGCACATTTGCCTCCAAAACTTCCAACCATGCATAAACCTATTCTACAACACACATATACAAGCATACAAGCTCCTAGGGGCTTCAAACCATCTAAAACCCCATCTACAACACATCAAACAACACAAATCCAACATACATTGCCCATAAACCCGAAAACTCATAAAACCCTACACATGCATTTCTACTTCAAGAATCAACTTAAAACTTGTTAAAAATATGTAATGAGCTCAAGATCGGCCCTTACCTCTTGTAGATCGAGAGGAAGACGACCCTAGCTCGGAGATGGGAGAGATTTGAGTTCTTAAACCTCAAAGCTCCAAAACTTGCTTTAAACTCGAAAAATCTTCAAAACAAAGTAAAACTTGTGAAAATCTTGAAAGATCTGAAGGAAAGGACTCAAGATTGGTGAGGGGTGGCGGAGAGCTCACCTTGGCCGACAATGGGGAGAAAAGCTCGCCCATTTCGGCTAAGGAACCCTTTTATAGTGGCTGGCCAGGCCACGTTCGGGGGCCGAACGTGCCTCCGCATGCATGCCATGTTCGGCGGCCGAACCTGGACTTCCCTCACTCATGCCTTCGGGGGCCTAAGGCATACCCGAAATGACTGCATGTTCGGCGGCTGAACTTGAGGTTCGGCGGCCGAACCTGGGTTTTCCTCCAAGGTTGTTTTCATGCAAAAACTCATTTCCTTTTTACTTAAAACTATCAGACACTATTGAAACGGGAACCCCATGCAGCCTAACAATCTCGTCTATATACACCTGCGCCAACTTGTCCACAGAATAGCCACTCCTGACAGGGATGAAGTGAGCAGATTTGGTGAGTCTGTCCACAATCACCCATATGGAGTTCAATCTGTTGGACGTTGCCGGTAACCCCACTACGAAGTCCATAGCTATATTCTCCCATTTCCACTCTGGAATAGGTAGCGGGTTAAGCATCCCAGCCGGCTTCTGATGTTTCAGCTTCACCCTCTGACACACTTCGCAGGCTAACACAAACTGTGCCACTTCTTTCTTCATAGCTGGCCACCAATAAACCTTCTTCAGTTCTTGATACATCTTGGTGGCTCCGGGGTGAACGTTGTATCTTGCATTATGAGCCTCCCTCATAATGTCTCCTTTTAGCCCTATGTCATCTGGTACACACAATCGACTCCCATAGCGGAGGATCCCCTTACTGTCAAATCTGAACTCACTATCCTTGCCTGACTGAACAGTCCTGACAATCTTCACTAACTCTGGATCCTCATGCTGTTTCTGAGCCACCTGCTCCAGAAACACGGGTGTCACTCTCATCTGAGCAACCAAAGCACCTGTACCAGACAACTCCAACTGTAGACCTTCATCAATGAGCTTGTAAAACTCCTTCACCACTGGTCTCCTCTCTGCCGTGATGTGGGATAGACTGCCTAGTGACTTCCGGCTTAGGGCGTCTGCCACGACATTCGCCTTACCCGGATGATACTGAATCTTGCAATCGTAATCACTCAGCAGCTCTACCCATCTTCTTTGTCTCAAGTTCAAATCTCTTTGACTCAGGATGTACTGCAGGCTCTTATGATCTGTGAAGATCTCACATTTTACCCCATAGAGGTAGTGCCTCCACATCTTGAGTGCAAAGATTACTGCTGCCATCTCTAGGTCATGCGTGGGGTAATTTAACTCGTGCTTCTTCAGCTGTCTAGAAGCATAAGCAATCACCCTCTCATTCTGCATTAGTACACAACCCAGTCCCACACGGGACGCATCACAAAAGACTGTAAAGTCTTCATCACTAGATGGCAGAGCTAACACTGGTGCTGAAGTCAACCTCTTCTTAAGCTCTTTAAAACTCTCTTCGCACTGGTCGGTCCACACAAACCTTTGATTCTTCCTGGTTAACCTGGTCAGAGGAGCTGCAATTTTCGAGAAGTCCTGAACGAACCTCCTGTAGTAACTTGCCAAACCCAAGAAACTCCTGATCTCTGTCACTGAAGTGGGTCTAGGCTAGTTAGCTACAGCTTCTATTTTCTTGGGGTCCACCTCTATTCCATTTTCTGACACCACATGCCCCAAGAATGAAATGCTCCTCAGCCAGAACTCACATTTAGAGAACTTGGCATACAAGCCATGTTCCCTCAAGGTTTGCAGAACCAACCTCAGATGATGGGCATGCTCCTCTGCATTTCTGGAATACACTAAGATATCATCTATGAAGACAATAACAAAGTGATCCAGATATTGGTTAAACACTCTATTCATGAGATCCATGAATGCTGCAGGGGCGTTGGTTAACCTGAACGGCATTACAAGGAACTCAAAATGCCCATATCTGGTCCTGAAAGCTGTCTTTGGCACATCTTCTTCTCTGATCCTCAGCTGATGGTACCCCGATCTCAGATCTATTTTGGAGAAACAACCCGCTCCTGCTAGCTGGTCAAATAGATTGTCGATCCTTGGCAATGGGTACTTATTCTTGGTAGTGGCTTTGTTCAACTGCCTGTAGTCGATATAAAGTCTAAGGGATCCATCCTTCTTTCTCACAAACAAGACTGGTGCACCCCAAGGTGAGGTGCTCGGTCGGATGAAGCCCTTTTCTACCAGCTCTTACAGTTGTTCTTTCAATTCCTTCAACTCGGCTGGAGCCATCCTGTAGGGAGGGATAGAGATCGGTCTGGTTCCAGGCATCAATTCTATCTCGAACTCTATCTCCCTAGCAGGTGGTAAACCTGGCAGCTCGTCTGGGAAGACGTCTAGAAACTCTCTAACCACTGGCACTGAGGCGGGCTCTCTAACCTGACTGCTAAGCTCTCTCACATGAGCCAAATACCCCTGACATCCCTTCCTAAGCAACCTACGAGCCTGAAGAGCTGATATCAGACCTCTAGGTGTACCCCTCCTGTCTCCCCTGAAGACAACCTCTGACCCATCCTGACCTCTGAACCTGACTACCTTGTTCCTGCAGTCCAAGGTAGCACCATGGGTAGATAACCAGTCCATCCCTAGAATGACGTCAAAATCTGTCAAGTCTAGAACCACAAGGTCGGCGGAAAGGCATCTTCCCTCAACAAAGACTGGACTGCACTGGCAGACTGACTCTGCCACAGATGGATCACACTTGGGTCCACTGACCCAGAGAGGACACTCTAACCCAGAGATCATCAGACCCAACCTCTCGACGGCTCTCGGAGCAATAAAAGAATGAGATGCACCAGGGTCCATCAAGGCATACACATCTGAACAACCAATGACTAAGTTACCTGCCACCACGATGTTAGATGCATCTGCCTCCTGCTGAGTCATGGTGAAGATCCGTGCTGGAGCTGATGGACCTTCACCTCTGAAACCCGCTGAAGAAGAGGCTGCTCCTCTCCCTCTACCTCTGCCACTGGCCTGAGTCACGGCTGGAGCTGCTGGCTGCGCTACACTACCTGAAGCTGTCTGCTGGGACTGTGCTCCAAAAGCTGCCCTAGGACACTCCCGAGCCATGTGTCCCTCTTGCCCGCATCTGAAGCAGGCTGCTGTCCCAGCCCGGCAAACTCCCTTGTGTGGCCTACCACACTTTGCACAAACTACATTATCCGCACCAGAGCTTGAGCCACTTCCTAGTCCCAGACTAGACTTGACCTTGTTCCAAAACTTGTTCTTCTTTGGCTTCTTGGTGGTACTGCTCCACCTCTTGCTGCCTGAAGCTGCTGCACTTAAAGAAGAAGAGCCTGGGGTCTTAGAACCAGAAGGCTGTGCTACTGACTGTTTAACTGTCCCCTGAATGATGGCACTGGCCTCCATTTTCTGGGCCATATCCACTATGGCATGGAAACTCTCTCTATCTGCTGACTGGATCAAGGAGGAATACCTGGAGTGGAGTTTCATGATATACCTCCTTGACTTCTTCTGGTCTGAGTCAAGATTTTGCCCTGCAAATGGCAACAGCTCCAAGAATCTGTCCGTGAACTCATCTATACTCATATCATCCGTCTGTCTCAACTGTTCAAACTCTATCATCTTCAATTCCCTTGAGCTGTCAGGGAAAGCCCATCCTACAAACTCGTTTGCAAACTCTTCCTAAGACATGCTGTCCACCCTCGGGTTCACATAATTCTTAAACCACTCTCGTGCCTTCTTGCACTTAAGCATGAACCCAGCCATCTAAATGGCTCTACTATCATCGGCCCCAATCTCATCTGTGATCACTTTGACCCTCTCAAGATACACAAACGGGTCATCCCCTTTCTCATACTGAGGAGCACCCAACTTCATGTAGTCGGTCATCTTGACCTTGCTCCCACCAGATGAGCTAGGCTTAGGTACTGGGTTTTCTAGAACTGTGGGTTCTGCTGGTGGAGGAGGAGGTGTAGCATCCCCCGGGGTAGGGTTTGCCGGATTTGGATAGTAAGGTGGAGGTGGATACATTGGGTACTGTGAGTATGGTGGATAATAAGGTGGGTATGGCATCTGTGTGGGATAAGGGCTAAAGCTATGGTAATCTGATGTGCCTCCCATCGAATACCCAGGGTTTTGTGAGAAGGGTGGGTAGTAAGGTGGCTGAACAAATCCCGAGGCCTGAGTGCCTCCTTGGGACTCTCCCATTCCTTCTTCTGACATGCTAACTCCCAGACTGCCATCCCTCCTCTGCTCTACATCCATATCATCCCCCATGTCCTCTGACATTCCTCCCTGAACTGTTCCCCTCACTGATCTGCTTCTACCCAGATCCAAAGACCTTCTAGGGTCTCTTACTGTTCTTTCTCTACTAGACCTGCTTGAGATTGCCCTAGGCAATGCTGGAGGACGGGCGCTCGTGCCCTCATCCTCAGTGGCACTCCAGTCAATCGTGCAGATCGACGAGTTTCCCTCATCCTGATTTCTGAAAGGCAGCATATAACAAGCAAACATTAGCATCATATGGTTCATGTGGGCACATATGAACCCTCATCACATACATCACATATTATTAATGCACATGCATATAATCATGGCATTTCACATCATCATGCAAGACAGAACTCCACATCCTATCCTAGTGGACATGATTTTCCTATTGTGCTTGACCTTCTATAACCTCTATGAGCCCGACACTCTAGGTCCGACCATTTGAACCTAGGCCTCTGATACCACTCTGTAGCGACCCGAAAATCAGACCGCTACCGGCGCTAGGATCCAGGTCGGCTTAAGGCCGCCGGGAACCGTAGCAAGCCTAACATACATCCTGTGAACCTGTTTAATCCCATACATGATCAACAACATACATAAAAATTAAAACTTTTCCTTCATGCATTTCTCAAGTACCAACCTCAACCTGTGCATGCACTGAACATAAACATAACCATAACATTGACCCCTCTGTGGGATCTCATCAAAACCCCAATGGGCTACATAGCATGCGTTGAGTTGGTTCACATATACATCATAAAACACTTGAAATCATGTATAAAAAAGGGATTACAATATACTATGGTCAAACACACTTCTAAACCTCAACATCATCATTACATAACATAACTATTCATCACTTTACAATTCGTCATGTCCACATTCTATCTATTACATACATAAGACTTCATTACTCTTGCTGACCTTCTGGTCTACCCTGTACGTGCAAGCCTGGGGGTTAAGGGAGAGGGGTGAGCTACAATAGCCCAGTGAGTAGAATAATAAAACATTTAAAACATATGATAATACGAAATGCATCACATCACAGCTAATCACATCAAGGATGAATTTGTCACCAATAGTCCCCTACATGGTCCAACTGTGCCAGGGGCGTAGAATGGGCCTCGCTGGTCTTTCTCTTACATAACATAATATAACATAACATAACATGGTCCAACTGTGCCAGGGGCGTAGAATGGGCCTCACTGGTCTTTCTCTTACATGGTGCCAGGGGCGTAGAATGGGCCTCACTGGTCTTCCGTACCGTATCATCATCATCATAACATATGGGGACTAAAGGATCAACATATTATGCAATGCAACACATTCGTGAGTCTAATGCAAACACCCTATTATATCTCATGGCATTCATGATGCGTGAATCATGCTAAAACTGATTTATTTATTTAAAAGCATAAGGTTTATTCCACTCACCTCTGGGTAGCTCCGACCAGACACTGGAGCAACTGACTCACTGCTGAGGTCCTCGGTTCCTCGGGTCCAAACCTACACAGGTGGACACAAATGAGGGACCAACATACTATAACATGACTCTGAAAACATCTCCCAAAAACCCTCTAAAACACCTCAAAACATCCATGCAAGAACATGCAAAGGAAAGCTGGACAAGGCACTTTCGGCGGCAGGTTCGGCGACCGAAAGTCCCTCCAGAGCCGAAAGTCAGGCAGGTTCGGCGGCACCTTCGGCAGCCGAAACTCCCAGACAGAGGCGAAACTCATACATGTTCGGCGGCACTTTCAGCGGCCGAAACTCCCAGACAGAGACGAAAGTCTCCTTTCGGGGGCAGGCTTCGACAGCCGAAAGGCTTGCCTCCCCAGCCATGTTCGGCGGCCGAAAGTCCTTCGGCTGCCGAACCTGGTTTCTGCCAAAGGGCAGAAACTTGGCTCCTCTATGCACATTTGCCTCCAAAACTTCCAACCATGCATAAACCTATTCTACAACACACATACACAAGCATACAAGCTCCTAGGGGCTTCAAACCATCTAAAACGCCATCTACAACACATCAAACAACACAAATCCAACATACATTGCCCATAAACCCAAAAACTCATAAAACCCTACACATGCATTTCTACTTCAAGAATCAACTTAAAACTTGTTAAAAACATGTAGTGAGCTCAAGATCGGCCCTTACCTCTCATAGATCGAGAGGAAGACGACCCTAGCTCGAAGATGGGAGAGATTTGGGTTCTTGAACCTCAAAGGTCCAAAACTTGCTTTAAACTCAAAAAATCTTCAAAACAAAGTAAAACTTGTGAAAATCTTGAAAGATCTGAAGGAAAGGACTCAAGATTGGTGAGGGGTGGCGGAGAGCTCACCTTGGCCGACAATGGGGAGAAAAGCTCGCCCATTTCGGCTAAGGAACCCTTTTATAGTGGCTGCCCAGGCCACGTTCGGGGGCCGAACGTGCTTCCGCATGCATGCCATGTTCGGCGGCCGAACCTGGACTTCCCTCACTCATGCCTTCGGGGGCCTAAGGCACACCCGAAATGCCTGCATGTTCGGCGGCCGAACTTGAGGTTCGGCGGCCGAACCTGGGTTTTCCTCCAAGGTTGTTTTCATGCAAAAACTCATTTCCTTTTTACTTAAAACCATAAAACACATTAAAACATTTTATGAAAACATGGTCTTACCCTTCTAAAGGTCTCCGACATCCGAGATTCCACCGGACGGTAGGAATTCCGATACCGGAGTCTAGCCGGGTATTACAGTAGGTAAATCTCCTGTAGCTAGGAAATTTACTATATCAGCATACCATGGTTCCTCTTCTTGGATAGCAAACAGGTGCTCATCAGGGAAGGTTTCATTGATGGGGCATGGCTCCATTTCTGAAGGTATTCGACTGAGGTGATCAGCTACAAGGTTCTCCTTCCTCTTGTTGTCAGGGATTTCTAAGTCAAACTCTTGCAACAGCAATATCCATCATACCAGCCTTGGTTTGGATTCCTTTTTCTTGATTAAATATCTTAATGCAGCATGGTCTGAATAAATAATCACCTTTGTCCCAAGTAGATAGGATCGAAATTTCTCCAATGCAAACACCACGGCTAGTAACTCCTTTTCTGTTGTGGAGTAGTTGCATTGAGCTGCATCTATGGTACGTGAGGCATAATGAATGACATGAGGAGAGTTACCTACACGCTGTCCCAACACTGCACCTACAACAAAGTTGCTGGCGTCGCACATGATCTCAAAAGGAAGGGTCCAGTCAGGAGGCTGGATGATTGGGGCAGTGATCAACAGTGATTTGACCAAATCAAAGGCTGTTTTGCAGTTTTCATCAAACTCAAATGGGACATCTTGCTGAAGCAGCCTGTATAGGGGCTGAGTTATTTTGGAAAAATCCTTGATGAACCTCCTGTAAAAACCAGCATGGCTAAGGAAAGATCTAATCTCCCGAATGCTGGTTGGATGGGGCAAGCTTTTGATGGTGTCTATTTTAGCTTTGTCCACCTCTATCCCCTTTGCTGAAACAATGTGGCCTAAGATGAGGCCATGGTTGACCATGAAGTGACACTTCTCGTAATTCAGAACCAGATTTGTCTCTAAGCATCTCTGAAGTATCTTCTCCAAGTTGGCAAGGCATTCATTGAAAGAGTTGTCATACACCGTGAAATCGTCCATGAAGACTTCAATAATTTTCTCCATATAGTCAGAAAAAATACTCATCATGCACCTTTGGAAGGTGGCTAGTGTATTGCAAAGACCGAAGGGCATCCTCCTAAATGCGAAGGTGCCAAATGGACATGTGAAAGTGGTCTTTTCTTGATCTTCAGGTGCAATGGGGATTTGGTAGAATCCCGAATATCCATCAAGGCAGCAGTAATAGCTTTTTCCAGCAAGTCTCTCAAGCATTTGGTCCATGAAGGGCAAGGGGAAGTGGTCCTTCCCTGTGGCTGTGTTGAGCTTCCTGTAATCCATGCACACTCTCCACCTATTTTGCACACGAGTGGGTACTAGGTCTCCTTCAGAATTAGGGACAATAGTAATCCCAGTCTTCTTTGGTACTACGTGGATAGGACTCACCCACTTGCTGTCAGAGATGGGGTAGATTACTCCAGTATCTAAGAGCTTTACTATTTCTTTCTTCACAACCTCCATCATTGGTGGATTCAGCCTTCTTTGGGCCTCACGGATAGGTTTGCATTCATCCTCCATAAGTATCCGATGCATGCATGTTGAGGGTGAGATGCCTTTGATGTCTTCCAAGGTCCACCCAATTGCTTTCTTGTGTTTCCTCAATACTTCCAGGAGTTCGTCCTCTTCTTGCTGGCTGAGTTGATTGGATACTATGACTAGAAGTGTATTTCCAGCCCCCAAATAGGCATATTTAAGGTGCCCTGGTAAGGGTTTTAGATCTGATGCAGTTGCTGTTTGGTTTGATGCTTGCTGTCTGTCCACTGATTTGGGCAGATTACCTGATGCTGGTTCTGGTGATTTGGCCAAATTGCTCCTGATTATATCTAGTTGCTCCAGTGATTTGGGCAAGTCAGGATCTACTTGTTCTGGTGATTTGGATAGATCATCCGCAACCAGTAAGGTACAACAGACTGTCTTCACTGCTTCTGTCATGGTGCTGTTGCTGTCCATATCTCCTTGCCTGTATAAACCATCATAAAGTAAGTTATCTTGATCAAAATAAAAAATTTCTTGACTTAAATCATCAATAATATCAAGTCCATAAACAGGAGAAACATCATTGGGGAATTTCATAGCATTATAAACATTAAATCTGATAACTTCCCCTTCAAACTCCATAGTTAATGTACCATCATGCACATCAATTTTGGTTCTAGCTGTGCTCAAGAATGGTCTTCCAAGTAGGATGTCAAATGTTGTGTTGCTCTTGTCTTCCTCCATGTCAATTACATAAAAATCTACTGGGAAGACTAGTTGGTCTACTTGCACCAACACATCTTCTAGCACTCCCTTAGGATAGACAACTGATCGGTCAGCCAGTTGAATCACAATGCTGGTGCCCTTGAGTGTCCCGCATTCAACAAGTTAAAAATGGAAAGGGGCATAACATTAATTGAAGCTCCAAGGTCACACATGGCCTTCTTTATCCCCACATTGCCTATTTTGCATGAAATAGCGAACATTCCTCTATCCTTGCATTTGGTGGGAAGTTTCCTTTGAATAACAGCTGAGACACACTCCCCCACACTTACCTTTTCACGTTCAGCAAGTTTCCTTCGGTTGGTGCATAGCTCTTTAAGAAATTTGGCATACCTTGGAATTTGCTTGACAGCATCAAGTAGAGGAATGTTGATTTCTACCTTGCAAAGTGTCTCAAGTATTTCTTTCTCCTCTTTTTCTTTTTGGGACCTTGCAAATCTCTTTGGGAAGGGGGGAGGTACCTTGAATTTTTCTGCTGGTTGCTGGTCTGATTTTTGCCCGTGACTGGATTCTGCCTGGTCTGTTGATTTGGGCAGATCGACTTCTGCCTTCTCTGGTGATTTGGGCAGATTACTACTGCTGGGCAGCTCAGTCTGCCTAGCGATTGGGTATGTGATTTGGGCAGATCGACTGCCCTGATTACTTTCTGGCAAATTTTCCTGAGTGACCTGTTTCTGCTTTTGCTCAACCCAGCTGTCTTGCAGCTCTCTCCCACTCCTCAATGTGATAGCACTAGCATTTTGTGTAACGACCCGAAAATCGGACCGCTACCAGCGCTAGGATCCAGATCGGCTTAAGGCTGCCGGGACCCGTAGCAAGCCAAACATACATCCTGTGAACCTGTTTAATCCCATACATGATCAACAACATACATAAAAATTAAAACTTTTCTTTCATACATTCTCTCATACACCAAACTCAACCTGTGCATGCACTATACATAACATAATCATAAGCATTGACCCCTCTATGGGATCTCATCAGTACCCCAATGGGTGACATAACATGCATTGAGTTGGTTTACATAAACATCATAAAATATCTAAGATCATGTATTAAAAGGGATAACAACATTCTATGGTCAAGCACACCTCTAACATCCATGAACCTCATTACATTACATGTCTATACTGTACTTTTACATTACATCATATTCATCATATTCATGTCCACTACTAACTACTACATAAACGTGACTCTACTCCTGCTGACCTCCTGGTCTACCCTGTACCTGCAAACCTGGGGGTTAAGGGAGAGGGGTGAGCTACTAGAGCCCAGTGAGCAGAATAATAAAATATTTAAAACATATGGTAACATGGAATGCATCACATCACAATCATATCACATCAAGGATGAAGTTGTCACCAATAGTCCTCTACATGGTCTAACTATGCCAGGGGCGTAGAATGGGCCTCACTGGTCTTTCTCTTACATAACATAACATAACATAACATTCCGACTGTGCCAGGGGCGTAGAATGGGCCTCACTGGTCTTTCTCTTACATGGTGCCAGGGGCGTAGAATGGGCCTCACTGGTCTTCCGTACCGTATCATCATCATATCGTAACATATGAGGACTAAAGGATCATTCAACATTCATCCGCATCATCAACATATTATGCAATGCAACATATTCGTGAGTTCTAATGCAAACACCCTATTATATCTCATGGCATTCATGATGCGTGAAGCATGCTAAAACTGATTTATTTACTTTAAAGCATGAAGAGTTATTCCACTCACCTCTGGCTAGCTCTGATAGACACAAAAGTAGCTGAACTCACTGCTGGGGTCCTCGGTTCCTCGGGTCTGAACCTACACAGGTGGACTCAAATGAGGGACCAAACATACATGAACATAACTCTAAAGATACTCCCCAAAAACCCCCTAAAACACCTCAAAACATTCATGGAATACATGCAAAGGAAGGCTGAACAGGGCACTTTCGGCGGCAGGTTCGGCAGCCGAAAGTCCCTCCAGAGCCGAAAGTCAGGCAGGTTCGGCGGCAACTTCGGCGGCCAAAACTCCCAGACAAAGACGAAACTCATGCATGTTCGGCGGCACTTTCGGCGGCCGAAACTGCCCTCCAGAGACGAAAGTCCTCTTTCGGGGGCAGGGTTCGGCTTCGGCAGCCGAAAGGCTTGCCTCCCAGGCAGGTTCGGTGGCCGAAAGTACGGGTTTACCTCAGTTTGGGAGGGCAGTTTTCCTTGTGATTCAAGCTTGCTCAAGGATGAAGCCATTTGTCCCATTTGTTGCTCAAGATTTTGCACAGTGTTTGCTAGGGACTTCACTAAATCTTCAAGGGGTGCATTGGTCTTTTGAGGTGCTGCTGGGGCTGGATTTCTTTGCTGGTAATTTGGATATTGATTGGCCCTTGCATAACTGAAATTTGGGTGATCCCTCCAACCTGGGTTGTATGTATTAAAATAGGAATCATACCTTCTTTGCCCATTGAAACCTCCAACTGCATTGACTTGCTGGTCCTCTTCTTGAAGGGAAGGACATAGATCAGTTGGGTGGTTTATATTTGCACATATTCCATATGGCTTGGGCTGCTGAATCTGCTGGACTTGTTGGGCTTGACCCATAACAAGGCTACGGACAGCATTGGTCAGATCAGATATTTGGGATGCCAAAATGGATGTACTCACCTCATTCACCCTTCTTGGTGGCTGTTCTTGGTCTCGAAATTGTTGTGAAGCTACTGCCATAATGGAAATTAAATTCCTCTTCTCTCAAGGTGATTTGTCTTGAGTTGACCCTCCACAAGCTGTATCAATAAACTTCCTTTCTGCGGGTAGTAAACCTCCATAGAAGTATTCGATGAGGGATTTGTCAGAAATATCATGCTGTGGGCAGCTTGGGCATAACCTTTTGAACCTCTCCCAGTACTCATATAAGCCTTCAGAGTGTTTTTGCCTTATACCACTTATCTCTCGACGGATACTGATAGAGCATATTTTAGTTCACTTTATCATGATGATATTGATGTTTACTTACATCTATTCTGTCTAATTTTGTGGTTTTAATCATGTTTTGCAGGTATTAGGTATAAAGAGACAATCAGGAGAAAATGGTCTTAAAAATGCCAAAAAGTGCCAAAAACATAAAAGTCACCTTCGGAAGCACCTTCGGAAGCCGAAAGTGGCCTCCAAATCCGAAACTCCACCACCTTCGAAAGCACTTTCGGAAGCCGAAAATCACCCACCTTCGGAAGCACTTTCGAAAGCCGAAAGTCTCGTCTAGAGCCGAAAGTCACCCATCTTCGGCGGCACCTTCGGCCACCGAACCTTCACTCCAGAGCTGAAAGTCCCACTTCCGAAAGCAACTTTAGGCAGCCGAAAGTTCCTCTCAACACTCCCTTTCCTTATTCAATAAGTCATATCCCAAGTTGCCATATTTGAGGAGCCAAACAAGGGAAGTATTTTGAAATCCAAATCTTCAAGATTCACATTCAAATATTGGATTTCAAGATCCAGCTTATTAAGGAAGCCAAATCCAAAGATCACATGTTTCCCACTTCATGCCATGCACATTCAAATTTCAAAAGGAGGCTCCACCTTCCTTATTAGTGCATGGGCAACCTCTTGGACTCCTTGGGCAATACCTTGAAGACCTTGGGCAGCAATTAAAAGACCAAAAAGCCCCCACTTGCAATCCCATGCATGCTCTACGTTTTTGCCTTCACACATGCACAAAGAAGGCACATATGGGACTAAGGGCACTTTGGACAGCTTCTAAAAGACTCATGGACTGCCAAGGAACCCTAGGCAGCCTCTCAAGACATATTTAAAGGCTTCAAAAAGACAGGAAAGGAAGATTTTCATCCACACAACTCCTTCAAAGTTTGGCCAAGGCTCTTTAAGGCTTCTTCCCCTTGGTTCTTCATCTTCTTGCTTTCTTTTCTTTAATTTTCTATTTTGGTTTAGCCATGAGTGGCTGAAACCCCTAATTCTAGTTGAAGTTTGGTTGAAGCTAAGGTTGTTTAAAGGGTTGTGAGATCTGAACATAAAGTGCTTTCTTTTGGTTTATTTAATATTCATGCAATTGTGTGCTTAAATCTAAGATTGCTTTGTTGTTTTGATCAAATTGGCCACTTGATTCTTGATTGCAAAGTTAATTGATTGTTAGTTGGGATATTTTTTAGTCTGTAATTGCTGAAAATATTCTGACCTAAGAACACTTGGTGTAAAAACTAAGAAATTGTATGATCTAGCAACATCTCATGCGTTTGAGTAGCTAGGGTTGGATCTCTCTCTTTCTTCATGCAATTGACAATTGTTTTGATGCCTAAGGCCCAAGGACATTCCTTGGCAATTTGTTAATTAGTAATTGATTAGAGGACGTTCCCTAATTGATTTAATCATAAGGAGAGACATGGTGATGAGAAGCGTTTTCCATCCCCATAACCAATCTATTGAACCAATTAAGAGAACATAAGTTTTAATGATCAACCCAAACAACCAAAGTGGATCCATATCTTCAACTAGACTTTTCTCATATTGATTTCCTCTTTTATTTTAATTACTTGTTGTTTTAATTGCTTTCAATAGTCGTTAGTCAAATCAATCTCAAAACCCCCTTTTTACTTTATTGCACTTTCCTTTTGCTCTACTTGCTTTCAATTGTGCTTTCAGTTGATTCTGATTGATCTTGTTTGGGAAAAATAGATAAGTACTCAATTCACTGTGGATTTGATCCTTTACCACTATCTGCAGTTGTAAGATTATTGATAACCGTAGAGGTTATTTTTTACCGGCTTCGACAACCGCGAGTCAGATATCAATGGCTTTTGATGTTGGAAAGAATTTGCTCAAGAATGCTCTCACCATACCAGCCCATGATGTAATGGATCTGGGTGGCATGTAGAATAGCCAATCTTTGGCATAGTCATCAAGGGAAAAGGGGAAGGCTCGAAGTTTAACATGCTCCTCTGAAATACCTTGGGGTCTTATGGTTGAGCACACAATGTGGAATTCCTTCAAATGCTTGTGAGGGTCCTCATTTTCTAGGCCTCTAAATTTGGGAAGGAGATGGATCAGACCTGTCTTTACTTCAAAGGGTGCTGTCAATGAGGGATATGTAATGCATAAGGGTGCTTGGTCTCCTGCTGGTTTAGCTAGCTCTCGGAGTGTTCTCTCCCGTGGCTGTGGTGCTTGGACAGGCAGGTTTCCAGCTTCGGCTTCAGCTTCTTCACGTGCAACAGGTGGTTCTGCCATTGCTAGATTTTCTATAGCAACTTGGAATTCTGTTTCTAGTGCAATTTCAGCAGTGGCAGCAGTAGGCGAATCTGCTGGTGCAATAAATTCTGCAGCAGGGGCAGTAGCAGTTCTGTTTGATGGTGTAGTGACAGATCGGATGGTAGACTCCAAATTCGTTGTTGTTGCTGATGAAGATGATTTGGAGGCTTAGTTCCTCAAGTTTGCTTGCTTTCTTAGGCTCTTGGCAGTGCGTTCTATCTCCGGATCGTAAAGAAGAGTGTCTTTACGGCCAGACCTGGTCATAAAGGGAAAATACGTTAGTTTAAATCAAATCCCCAGCAACGGCAATAATTTTTTATAGCGGTTGTCGAAGCCGTCAAAAATAAACCTATTATCAACCAACATATTAATTTGTAAATAGTGGCAATAGGATCGAACCACAGAGATTTGACACTACGAATTTTCCTATTACTGACTTGGACAAATAACAAAGTAAATAAAAGAGGGGGGTTTGTTTTGAAGAGTTAAAACTAAATAAAAGAAAGCGGTAATTTAAATGAGTAAATCAATGGGAGAAGGATTCTAGTTGAAGCATGGATCTATTTCAGTTTGTTTAGAATTGATCATTGACTCTTTAGTACTCCTATTTATTTCAATAAATTAGTTTAGGATGTGGAAGACGCTTCTCACAATCCAAATTCCTCCTTAATTCTAGTTTGACTAGAAAACATTCACCAATCAAACACTAGTTAACAAGATGCCAAGGAACGTCCTTGGGGCTTTTAGCATCGAACAACTGTTAACTGCGTTAGGACTTAGAGAAACCTAATTCTAACCTTGCCAACCGCGTGGTCAAGTTTAGATTATGCAACCGATTATACTTGAGTTTAAACAACCTAAGCAATTACGGACCTAAGTCATTCAAACAATATATTACTTAAGCAATTAAAAGCAACATGCATTAATTGATTCTAAAAGCAAAGCAATACTTATAGAAAGATCAAGTTGCATAAATATTGAAAGTAAACAAGAGTTTAATAATGGAGATTTAAATCTCCCAATTCATCACAAACTAAATTTTTTCCAACTTCAATTAGAAAAGGAAAGTGTTTAGCCACTCATGGTGGACAAAATCACAAAAAAGAAAGAAGAAAGAAAAGAATGGAGAAGCTGCTGTGTGACTACCAAAATTCTGTAGAATTGCCGACGCTGAGAAGATGCTCCTTGCTAGTTTGATTGTTGTCCATTTTATAGGTGAAGAGTCCAAGTTCAATTAGGATTTGGAGTCCCTATTTTGACTTGGTCTTTATAGTCTTTAATTCTTGAATTTTGTTGTAGATGGAATTCTTTTGGTTGAAGGATCTCCTCGTGGCTTTTGGGATTGAGCTGGTGGTGTTTGAGGTGGATTTGGACTTCTTTTCTTTTGAATTCTGAATTTCTGCTCTTTTTCCCGCGCTGCTGTGGTTTTTGGCGTTAGTGTGATTTGGGCGGGTGATTTGGACAAATCACTTGCCCAAATCGTTTCTGTATGTTGCCTCCAGATTTCTGCCTTAGCTTTCTGCTTCTGATCTTTGCGGGTGATTTGGCCAAATCACTTTAACCCAATCACTTTTCCAGCTTTTTCTGCACTTTTTCTCCAACTTTCCATTTTCTTCCTTTTCTACAAAAACATAACAAAAACATAAATTAAGCTAGAAAAATGTGTAATTAAACAGTAATAAATATAATAAAAATGTGGCTAAATTATGCTTGATCAGTGATATGCACCCCCAGTTACTCAGTTGGTCACATGTTCAAGTGGCTACTAGCTCTGTTCATAGTCTTTCAACCATTGGAACAGTTTTAAATTTGTGCTCATGAAGTCTAGGCTTTTGTTGAATTTTCTTTCTCAAAGAATTGAGCAAATCAATTCTAATTGCTCAAACAAGTCATGTTAAGTTCATTCACACATCTTTCAATTCATTCTCTCTAATGAGTAATATAGATTTTTCACCACAGCAAACTCAAAGATTCAATTCAAAAGGAAATTTTCAAACATGAATACAACTCACTGCAATTGATTCAACTTAGGTTTAAAGAGTCATCACATCAATGGGTTCATGGAAAGAAAGCTCATCCAAAATAGTCTATGAGTTTGAGTAAAGCAAACCAAAACAAAAATAAAAAAAACTGTGGCTACATATGTGTGCAATAAAAGCAAAAATAACAAAAATGAAAAAAAAATTCAAACTGTGGCTATTCAAACTAAAATTGAAAGCAAAAATGGACTAAAAATAAAAGTTCAGAGATCTGTATCCCCACACCTAATTCATGCATTGTCCTCAATGTATTGGAAAAATTAAAGTTCAAAGGAAACTGAGTACTCCTCTGGTGTGGTTGTAAGCGCCCTTATTTAAGGTCACGGGCTGGACCTTCTCCACTTGATCAAGGTTCAAATAATTGGGGGAGGGAAAAGAGTCCCAACTGAATTAAGTAAAAAGTGTAGCACGCCTTTTGATTTGGTCATAACCCATCCTATTTCTTTCATGTACTCATGAAGTAACATGATTAGCTTCTCCTCTTTCAGGTGAGGTGTGTCTCTAGCCCTTATGTTTGCATTTTTGAGCACTTCGAACTTCAATTCATATTTCTCCATAGGTGGCTGCAATTTGATAGTGAATTCGGGCAAAATAAATTCTACCTTATCCGGTGGTTTGGGCAAGCATTGATCCGCATGCTCCTTTGGTTTAGGCGATTGGACTTCCACTTGCTCCTTTTGCACATGGCTTGTTTGCATTGGATGAATAGTAGAACTAACCTGCGATTTGAGCTGAAGAGGTGCGGGTGGATCTTTGTCTTTCTGCGTTTAGTCGCAGTCCTTCTGCTGAATGCTGCAGATGTTTGCTTTCAGTTTTGGCTCTGTTTGGCTTTCTTCATCTTTTTGGCTAGCCTCCCTGCAAAAATCATTGTTTAGCTTATCATCTTGATTTATATAAATAACTTCTTGGCTCAAACAATCAATGATATCTAAACCATCAATAGGTTCTGTTTGACCAATTTGTTTGGACAAACAGCTTTCTGGCTGCTTTTCTTCAGCAGCTTGTTCTTGTACTTGTGAACTTCCATCATCAGCCTTTACATCTTGAAGCTCTTCCTCTCTTCTTAACACGATTGCACTTACTGAGGTTGCCACTTGTCCTATCTGTTGTTAGAGACTTTGCACAGAATTGGCCAATGTCTCCATCATCTTCTCAAGGTGCTGGTTGAAACTTGGAGGTGCCGCTTGGGCTTGATCTCTTTGATAGTTCTGGTAGTTGTTGGCCCTAGCACAGCCGTTGTTCGGATGGTCTCCCCAACCTGGATTGTATGTGTTAAGGTAGGGATCATGTCTTGGCTGTCCATAGAATCCTCCAAATGCATGTACTTGTTGGTCATCCTCATAAAGTGTAGGACATTGATCAGTTGAGTGTCCTACATATGCACAAATCCCACATGGTCTGATTCGCTGAAGTTGTTGAGATTGTTGAGCTCGACTTATGACAAAACTTTTCATAACAGAGGTTAGTTCAGAAATTTGAGCAGTGAGAATAGATGTACTTACCTCAGCCATGAATCAGTTTCTTAAGTTCAGATCTGGTCATGAAAGAAAAACAGATTAGTTAAATCAACTTGTTGGGAAATTCCAAGTTTATTGCAACCCAAATTGCGCAGCGGAAAAATAAAAATCTCGGATTTTCTTTTCCCAGAATCCGAGTGCTTCGTTTCTTTCATAAGAAGGATGTGAGACTAACCTGTTAATCTCGTCGAGAAGATACAATGGCGGACTGATGGTGTTGCTTTTCCAAACGAACACCCTCTATAGTATCCACACGAACGTCTTCTATCCTTCTAGAGTGCTAGCTCTCTCAAAGATAGATAGATTGTGTGCTTCATAATCTGCAACTTTTTAGACTGAGTTTTCTAAAAAATGTACCTTCCACAATTCGTAGAAGGGGTATTTATATGTTTCAGTCTTTTGTTTTTCCCACAACTCCTTTTCCTAAAAGGAGTTGTGTTCATAACCCACTATCACAATCTCGCAGATACTCAAATATCTTATGTGATAGAGTCCTTTATTTGTAACGGTTACAGATAGACTGCAGATTTTTTAAATATTATTATCTCATAATAATAAATGATTAATAATAATACTTTATTATTATTAATTATATTAATAATTAATATTAATAATAATAACACTTTATTATTATTAATTATATTAATGATTAATAATAATAACACTTTATTATTGTTAATTATATTAATGGGCTTTGGGCTTTTAGCCCATTAATATGACATAGCACATCAACAACGTTTTTTTGTGTGTGACCCAATAGGCTTACATTAATTAGCAATAGGCCCAGTACCACAAAACCCATAAGTTATAAGTGGCCTCTAGCAATACATTATGACTACCCAACTAATATGAGGATCAATAGTTCGATAAAGCCTAATAAATAGAACATGAATTAATCTCTTTGTCACACGATATCTAGTTTGAACATAAGTCATGGTCAATGTCAAACTTATAATGTTCAAACTTATGATTTCTCAATCTCTAAGTAGACTGATAAATTCAAATGATATTGATCATAGTATCGATTCATTTGAGCATGGCCATGCATTTCTCAGTCTCACTTATCGAGGGGCCCAGAAGATATCTCTCTGAGAGAGAGGGACAAATCATATCTTGATTGTTCATTATTCTCTATATAATTTCTATTATGCTCAATCATAACCTTTATAATTGTCCAATTAAAGACAATGTTTGGTTATGTCAAAACATAATAGTCCTTATGCTGGAAACTATGACAATCTCAAGTCAAAAGATTAAGACATAACTACTTTGAGATTCACTTATGACAATGACCCATGTAGTGATCTCAATGCGGGTCCATCCAATACTTTGTTCTCTAACAAGTATCTATGATTATTGAATTATATCAACATACACATAATCATCTCATGATTATCAATCAATAATCATACTAGCTATATTTTATTATTATCAACATAATAATAAGTAACCAGGGATGATAATCATTATTATGTAACATGCAAACAAATAATAATGATAAAAATCTCTTTAAAAATAGATTAGTTAAATCAACTCACCGGCAACGGCGCCAATTTTTTACTGTCGGTTGTCGAAGCCGGTCAAAAATAACCTTTTCAGTTATCAACAATATTACTACTGCACATAGTGGTGAAAGGATCGAATTCACAGGGAATTGAAAACTTACCTATCTTCCTTATCACAACCAAGAAAATAAACTTAAAGCGAATAAACTGAAAGCAAAATAAACTGACAATAAAAGTAAAAGGGGGATTTTGAGATTGATTCAGTTAAACTAATAAAGAAAGCAATAAAGTAAGCGAATAATAAAAGTAAAGAGAAATCAATAATGAGAAAGGTCTAGTTGAAGAATTGGATCCACTTCAGTTGTTGGGATTGATCATTGATACTTAGGTTCTTATGTTTGATTCAATAAATTAGTTATGGAGATGGAAGACGCTTCTCACTACCATATCTCTCCTTGAGCATAAATTAATTAGGAAATATCCTCTAACCAATCACTAATCAACAAGTTGCCAAGGAACGTCCTTGGGCCTTAGGCATCAAAACAACTGTCAACTGCATTAAGAAATAGAGAGATCTAATTCTAGCCACTCAAAAGCATGGAGATATCGCTAGATCATGCAAATTCCTTAGTTTTTACACCAAGTGTTCTTGTGTTTGAATAATCCAAGCAATTACGGATTTAAAACTATTCAAACTAACAATATATCACCTTGCAATCAAGAATCAACTGGCCACATTGATCAAAATAACAAAGCAATAATGGAATCAAGCATGAAATTGCATAAATATTGAATAAATAAAAGTTAAACAATGTATGTTCAGACCTCCCAATCCATAAAACAACTAAAGTTTCAATCAATCTTCAACTAGAAAAAAGAGTTTCAGCCACTCATGGCTACAACAAAACAAGAAAATAAAAGAAAAGTAGTAGAAGAAGAAAGGCCGAAGCCTTGGAGAAGAAGGGAGAGATGGGGCAGCCGAATGGTGTGTGGAGATGGCGTGGTCGTACGGCTACTTGAAGAGATGCTTATATAGGCTTTATATGCTGCCCTAGCTCCTTATTTGCTGCCCAAGTTGATCTCCTTGCTGCCCAAGTACTGCCCTTGCCGCCCAATGCACATTAATGAGGTGGAGCCTCTCTTTTGAATTTTGAATTTTGAATGTGCAAGACTTGGGGGGCATGTAACGACCCGGAAATGGACCGTCACCGGCGCTAGGATTCAGGTCGGCATAAGGCCGCCAGAACCCGTAGCAAGCCTGCTATACTCTCTGTGTACCTGTAAAAACTCATACATGATCATATATTTTCTGTGAAAATAAAAACTTTTCTTTCTCTGAACTATGGCTTAACCTGTGCATGCACAATCTCTATACTTTGTACTCTGTACCCCTGACTAGAGCTTGCTCTAGATGGGTTAAATCATACCTGTTAAGCCTGGTTTTTCACCTGTTTGTAAAACAGTTATATAACTTGATCATGTATACAAAAGACTTATAAAACAGAATAACTAAGTCAAGCACACTTTAACTATTTACACAACTAATACATCTCTTTAATAATACATATCCACTCTAACTATTACAAGCTCTCTTTTTTTTATGCACCTCTGACTTGCCCTTGTACAACCTGTATACTGAAACCTGCAAAACTGGGAATAAGGGAGAAGGATGAGCTCTATAGCCCAGTGAGTAGAACAATAAAACCTGTCATTAAAACATGATCTTATGGAATGCATCATATCACAGACAATTCACATCTAGGGTAAACCTGTCACCACATAGTCCCAGTATCTAATCCGTGCCAGGCCGTCGACTGGGGTCCTGGTCTTCCTGTAATGCATACATACATCCATACATACATACACACACATTTTAAATTTCCAGGCCATTGATGAGGTCCTGGATTTTTCCTGTATAAATAATAAATCTGCCAGGCCATCGCATGGGGTCCTGGACTTCCTGTACAAAAACAAACCTGTCAGGCCGTAGAATGGGGTCCTGAACTCTCTATACCTGCCAGGCCGTAGAATGGGGTCCTGGACTTCCTGTCTGGGACTATTGGATCATTCAGCATTCACCCACATCAACAATTAACTATGCAATGCAACATATTCGTGATTTCTAATACAATCATCCTATGCATACTCATGATGAATGAAATATGCTAAAAACATTACATTTCGTAATTAAAAGAATTAAGTGTAGTTCCACTCACCTCTGACTGACTCTGACTGACTCTGCAGGCTCCTGAAGCGGTACTCACTGCTGAACTCTCTGGTTCCTCTGGTCTGTGCCTACACAGATAGACTTAAATGAGGGACCAAACATACTCTAACATATCTCTAAACATCTCCCCAAAAACCCCTTAAAACACCTTAGAACAACCATGGAAAACATGCAAAGGAAAGCTGGACAGGGCACTTTCGGGGGCACCTTCGGCGGCCGAATGTGCATGACAGATCCGAAAGTCCAAATGTTCGGGGGCAACCTTAGGCAGCCAAAACTGCCTTCAGAAGAGGTTCGGCGGCCGAACTCCCACATTCGGCGGCCGAACCTGAGTTCATCCAGAACTCAGCTTCGTGCACAACCATGCCATCCAAACACTAACCCTCCAAACATGCATCCCACCTCTCCAAACATGCTCTACCACTTAATCATGCATATAGGAGTCTTAAACCACATTAAAACTCCAACCAACAACACACATCAAGCATACATATAGCATAAACGATTTATGCACCCTACTATGCACAACTTATGCATACACATGCATAACTCCCCTTCTCCTTCATCAAGCTTATGTAAAACATGATAAAAACTAAGGATCACACTTACCTCTTGAGGAACAAAGGCTGGTGTGACTCCAAACTTGAAAAGATGGAGATTCAAACTTCACAAGTTCTTAAACTCCACAACTTCTCAAAACTATCTTAAACTCACTTTAAACTTGTTTTTCTTTGAAAGATTTGATGAGAAACTAGGTAAGTCACTAAGGGGAAGCATGAACATGTCTCTGACCCAAAGGAAAGCTTAAGCACCTCCTTTCTCGGCCAAAAGCACCTTTAACAAAGAACCACCGCTTCACATTTGGTGGCTAAAGCTACATGCAACACCTCACCACCTTCGGAGGCCGAACATTAGAGTTTAGGGGGCCGAACATGGGGTACTTTCAGCGGCCGAACTTCAACTTTCGGGGGCCGAAAGTGGCAAAGACTTCCTTAGCCTTTTCTCTTCAAAACTCATTTCTTTTCTAAAACAAAAGCTTAAAACATGTAAAAACATTTTAGAAAACCTTCACTCTACCCTTCAGGGATGCTTTGACATCCTAGATTCCATCGGACGGTAGGAATTTCGATGTCTGAACATGCCGGGTATTACATTCTCCCCTCCTTAAGAACATTCGTCCTCGGATGTTCCTAAAACATACAAAAACAAAACACAAGGAGGAAACTAACCTCAAAACAAATATGGATACTGCTGGAGCATAGACTCCCGCGTCTCCCATGTGCACTCTTCTAGGTTATGGTGGTTCCATAGAACTTTCACCATCGGAATCTCCTTGTTCCTTAGCTGTCTGATCTGCGTGTCCAGAATCCGCACTGGCTGCTCTATATAGGTGAGATCCGTATGAATCTCCACCTCAGGCTCACTCAGAACCTGATTCGGATCTGACACATACTGTCGTAGCATAGAAACATGAAATACCGGGTGAATCCTCTCCATAGAAGCAGGTAAATCCAGCTTATACGACACATTTCCGATCCTCTGTAACACCTCAAAGGGTCCAATGTACCGTGGAGCCAATTTACCTTTCTTCCCAAAACGAACCACTCCTTTCATTGGAGACACTTTCAGCAATACCCAATTACCTTCTTGAAACTCTAACTGCTTTCTGCGAACGTCTGCATAACTTTTCTGTCTACTCTGAGCTGTTCTGATTCTCTCTCTGATCATGGGCACCATTCTACTGGTAAGGTCTACTAACTCTGGCCCTGCAAGAGCCTTCTCTCCTACCTCTTCCCAGCAAACAGGGGATCTGCACTTCCTCCCATACAAAGCTTCATAAGGAGCCATCCCAATGCTAGCATGATGACTGTTATTGTAGGCAAACTCCACCAAAGGTAGATGCTGCCTCCAAGAACCGCCAAAGTCTAACACACATAGGCGAAGCATATCCTCTATGGTCTGGATGGTCCTTTCTGACTGTCCATCAGTCTGTGGGTGGAAAGCAGTACTAAAATCCAATCTCGTGCCCATTGCACTTTGCAGACTCCGCCAAAAGCGGGAGGTAAACTGAGGTCCTCTGTCTGAAACTATAGACACTGGAACTCCATGTAATCTCACTATCTCATCCAGATAGACCTGTGCCAACTTATCCACAGAATAGTTACTCCGTACTGGAAGAAAATGAGCAGATTTCGTGAGTCTGTCCACAATCACCCATATCGAGTCTATCTTGTTGGACGCTACTGGTAAACCCATTACAAAATCCATGGCTATGTTCTCCCATTTCCACTCTGGAATCGGTAAGGGGTTAAGCATTCCGGCTGGTTTCTGATGCTCTAATTTCACCCTCTGACAAACCTCACAGGCTGTCACGAATTGCGCCACTTCTTTCTTCATGGCTGGCCACCAATAGACCCTTTTCAGATCCTGATACACCTTGGTGGCTCCTGGGTGAACACTATACCTCGCATTATGAGCTTCCCTCATAATGTCTTCCTTTACACTGCCCCTATCTGGTACACAAAGTCGACTCCCATAGCGAAGGATCCCTTTGCTGTCAAATCTAAACTCTGCATTGTTGCCTGACTGAACAGTTCTGGCAATTTTCATCAATTCAGGGTCCTCGTGCTGTCTCTAAGCTATCTGCTCCAGAAACACAGGTGTCACTCTCATCTGTGCTATCAACGCACCTGTACCAGACAACTCTAACTGTAATCCCTCGTCAAAGAGCTTATAAAGCTCCATCACAACTGGTCTCCGCTCTGCTACTATATGGGACAAACTGCCTAGTGACTTCCGGCTTAGGGCGTCTGCGACAACATTCGCCTTACCCGGGTGATACTGGATCTTACAATCATAATCACTGAGCAATTCGACCCACCTTCTTTGCCGTAAATTCAGCTCTCTCTGACTTAAGATGTACTGTAAACTCTTGTGATCAGTGAAGATCTCGCATTTAACCCCGTAGAGGTAATGCCGCCACATCTTAAGTGCAAAGATAACTGCTGCCATCTCTAGGTCATGGGTGGGGTAATTCAACTCGTGCTTCTTCAACTGTCTAGAAGCATAAGCAATCACCCTGTCTCTCTGCATCAAAACACAACCCAATCCCACTCGAGACGCATCACAGAACACTGTGAAATCTGTATTACTAACAGGCAGAGCTAACACTGGTGCTGTGGTCAATCTCCTCTTGAGCTTCTCAAAGCTCTCTTCACACTGGTCTGACCAGACAAACTTCTGGTTCTTCTGAGTCAATTTGGTCATAGGAGCAGCTATTTTCGAGAAGTCCTGAACGAACCTCCTGTAATAACCTGCCAGTCCCAAAAAGCTTTTAATCTCTGTTACTGTAGTGGGTCTGGGCCAGTTAGTTACAGCCTCTATCTTCTTGGGGTCTACCTCAATACCCTCTGCTGATACCACATGTCCCAAGAAGGCAATGCTTCGTAACCAAAACTCACACTTCGAGAACTTGGCATACAAACCATGCTCTCTCAGTGTCTGCAAAACAATCCTCAGATGCTGGGCATGCTCCTCTGCATCTCTGGAATACACTAAGATATCATCGATAAACACAATGACAAAGTGATCCAGAAACTCACTGAATACCCTGTTCATGAGATCCATAAATGCTGCAGGGGCATTAGTCAACCCGAACGGCATCACTAAGAACTCATAATGCCCATATCTGGTCCGGAAAGCTGTCTTAGGCACATCTGCCTCTCTGACTCTCAACTGATGATACCCGGATCTCAGATCTATTTTCGAGAAACAACCTGCTCCAGTTAGCTGGTCAAATAGATCATCAATCCGAGGTAAAGGATACCTATTCTTGATAGTGACCTTGTTCAACTGTCTGTAGTCGATACAAAGTCTGAGGGATCCATCCTTCTTTCTGACAAAGAGCACTGGAGCACCCCAAGGTGAGGTACTAGGGCGGATGAAACCCTTATCTACCAAGTCCTGCAACTGCTCCTTCAATTCTTTTAATTCTGCTGGCGCCATCCTATAGGGAGGAATAGAGATAGGTCTGGTACCTGGCAATAATTCAATGTCAAACCCTATCTCCCTATCAGGTGGTAGTCCTGGCAAATCGTCTGGGAACACATCGAGAAACTCTCGGACTACTGGTACTGTGGCTGGTTCCCTAACCTGACTATCTAGCTCTCTCACATGAGCTAGAAACCCCTGACAACCCCTCCTAAGCAAACGACGAGCCTGAAGGGCTGAAATCATACCTCTGGGTGTACCTCTCCTGTCTCCTCTGAAGACACACTCTGACCCATCCTGGTCTCTGAGACTCACTAGCTTCTCTCGACAGTCCAACGTAGCACTATATGCAGATAGCCAATCCATCCCTAGAATGACATCAAAATCGGTCAAGTCTAGAACCACAAGGTCAGCTGGAAGGCATCTACCTTCTATGAACACTGGACTGAAACGACAGACTGACACTGCCACTGATGGGTCACATCTAGGTCCACTGACCCAGAGAGGATACTCTAACTCAGAAATGATCAAACCCAATCTCTCTACGGCTCTCGAAGCAATAAAGGAATGAGAAGCACCGGGGTCCATCAAAGCATACACATCAGAACACCCAATGATGAGATTACCTGACACCACTGTGTTTGACGTGTTAGCCTCCTCCTGAGTCACAGTGAAAATCCGTGCTGGGGCTACCGGATTTCCACCTCGGGAACCTGCTGCTGAAGTAGAGGCTGCCCCTCTCCCTCTACCTCTGCCACTACTCTGTGGCAAGACTGGAGCTGCTGGCTGTACTACACTGCCTGAACTCATCTGCTGAGATGGTGCCATAAAAGTCATCTGAGGACAATACCGAGCAATATGCCCTTCCTGTCCACATCTATAACAAGCTGTAGATCCCAACTGACAAGCTCCCCTATGTGGTCTTCCACATCTCTGACATACTGGATTAGCTGTGCCAGAGCTTGAGCCACTACCAAATCCCAGACCAGACTTAACTTTACCCCAGAACTTTTTCTTTGCTCCTTTTGCCTTGTCCCATCTCTTACTGCCTGACGTACCTGTACTAGGGGCCTTAGAACTCGAAGCCTGTGCTCTTGATTGTTTCTGAATATTGGAACTTGCCTCCATTTTCCTGGCTGCATCCACTATAGAGTGGAAACTCTCCTTTTCTGCTGGAAGAATCAAGGAAGAATACCTGGGATGAAGTCTCATAGTATATCTTCTTGCCTTCTTCTGATCAGTATCATAGGCTTGACCCACATACTGAAGCAAATCCAGGAACTTGTCTGTAAATTCATCAACACTCATTTCATCTGTCTGTCTCAACTGCTCAAATTCCACTACTTTCATCTCCCTAGAACTGTCAGGAAAAGCCCACCCTGCAAATTCATTGGCGAACTCTCCCCATGACATACTGTCCATCCTGGGTTCCACATAGTTTTTAAACCATTCCTGAGCTTTCTTGCATTTAAGTGTGAACCCTGCCATTTCAATGGCTCTACAATCATCTGCTCCTAACTCACTGGTTATCATCCTGACTGATCTGAGGTATTCAAATGGATCATCTCCTGGGTTAAACTTAGGAGCATCCAATTTCAGGTACTCTGTCATTTTCACCCTTCTTATCTCGGGTAAATGAGGTCGAGGTATCTGAATTACTAGTTCTGGTTGTGGTGGAGGTACTGGTTCATCTTGTTCTGGATACGCTGTACTTTGATGCACAGGTGAGGGTGGATACATGGGATATGGTGGATCATAATGAGGTATGTATGGCATGTAAGGAGAATATGGGATGTAACTGGAGTACTCCGACACATCTCCCATTGAATAATCTGGGTCCGGAAAAGAGAATGGATAACCAAACCCCGAGGCCTGAGTGCCTCCCTGAAACTCTCCCATACCCTCAACAGACCTACCAATACCCATGCTTTCATCCATGGCCTGTTCTACCTCCATAGCTTCTCTCACTTCCTCCGATCTTCCTCCCCTAACAACGCCTCTTCTGCTCTCGTCTAAAGACCTTCTAGGGTCCATTGACATACCCTCCCTGCTTGATCTCTGAGATCTTGCCCTTGGCAAAACAGGAGGTTGAGCATCTACTCTCTCACTTTCTGGTGGATCTCTAGTCAATCGAACTGATCGACGAGCTCCTCGCATCTTAACTTCCTGAGAACAAAACACACAATATAGCACATCAGCATATATACAGCACATGTCAATAATACACATGCATATTCATGGCATAACTTAACATCAAAAGACAGGACTAACATCCTATCCGAGTGGACATGTTTTCCTATTGTGCTTGACCAATTCTATCCTCTATGAGCCCGACACTCTCTCTATAGGTCCGATCATGTGAACCTAGGGCTCTGATACCAATCTGTAACGACCCGGAAATGGACCGTCACCGGCGCTAGGATTCAGGTCGGCATAAGGCCGCCAGAACCCGTAGCAAGCCTGCTATACTCTCTGTGTACCTGTAAAAACTCATACATGATCATATATTTTCTGTGAAAATAAAAACTTTTCTTTCTCTGAACTATGGCTTAACTTGTGCATGCACAATCTCTATACTTTGTACTCTGTACCCCTGACTAGAGCTTGCTCTAGATGGGTTAAATCATACCTGTTAAGCCTGGTTTTTCACCTGTTTGTAAAACAGTTATATAACTTGATCATGTATACAAAAGACTTATAAAACAGAATAACTAAGTCAAGCACACTTTAACTATTTACACAACTAATACATCTCTTTAATAATACATATCCACTCTAACTATTACAAGCTCTCTTTTTTTTATGCACCTCTGACTTGCCCTTGTACAACCTGTATACTGAAACCTGCAAAACTGGGAATAAGGGAGAAGGATGAGCTCTATAGCCCAGTGAGTAGAACAATAAAACCTGTCATTAAAACATGATCTTATGGAATGCATCATATCACAGACAATTCACATCTAGGGTAAACCTGTCACCACATAGTCCCAGTATCTAATCCGTGCCAGGCCGTCGACTGGGGTCCTGGTCTTCCTGTAATGCATACATACATCCATACATACATACACACACATTTTAAATTTCCAGGCCATTGATGAGGTCCTGGATTTTTCCTGTATAAATAATAAATCTGCCAGGCCATCGCATGGGGTCCTGGACTTCCTGTACAAAAACAAACCTGTCAGGCCGTAGAATGGGGTCCTGAACTCTCTATACCTGCCAGGCCGTAGAATGGGGTCCTGGACTTCCTGTCTGGGACTATTGGATCATTCAGCATTCACCCACATCAACAATTAACTATGCAATGCAACATATTCGTGATTTCTAATACAATCATCCTATGCATACTCATGATGAATGAAATATGCTAAAAACATTACATTTCGTAATTAAAAGAATTAAGTGTAGTTCCACTCACCTCTGACTGACTCTGACTGACTCTGCAGGCTCCTGAAGCGGTACTCACTGCTGAACTCTCTGGTTCCTCTGGTCTGTGCCTACACAGATAGACTTAAATGAGGGACCAAACATACTCTAACATATCTCTAAACATCTCCCCAAAAACCCCTTAAAACACCTTAGAACAACCATGGAAAACATGCAAAGGAAAGCTGGACAGGGCACTTTCGGGGGCACCTTCGGCGGCCGAATGTGCATGACAGATCCGAAAGTCCAAATGTTCGGGGGCAACCTTAGGCAGCCAAAACTGCCTTCAGAAGAGGTTCGGCGGCCGAACTCCCACATTCGGCGGCCGAACCTGAGTTCATCCAGAACTCAGCTTCGTGCACAACCATGCCATCCAAACACTAACCCTCCAAACATGCATCCCACCTCTCCAAACATGCTCTACCACTTAATCATGCATATAGGAGTCTTAAACCACATTAAAACTCCAACCAACAACACACATCAAGCATACATATAGCATAAACGATTTATGCACCCTACTATGCACAACTTATGCATACACATGCATAACTCCCCTTCTCCTTCATCAAGCTTATGTAAAACATGATAAAAACTAAGGATCACACTTACCTCTTGAGGAACAAAGGCTGGTGTGACTCCAAACTTGAAAAGATGGAGATTCAAACTTCACAAGTTCTTAAACTCCACAACTTCTCAAAACTATCTTAAACTCACTTTAAACTTGTTTTTCTTTGAAAGATTTGATGAGAAACTAGGTAAGTCACTAAGGGGAAGCATGAACATGTCTCTGACCCAAAGGAAAGCTTAAGCACCTCCTTTCTCGGCCAAAAGCACCTTTAACAAAGAACCACCGCTTCACATTTGGTGGCTAAAGCTACATGCAACACCTCACCACCTTCGGAGGCCGAACATTAGAGTTTAGGGGGCCGAACATGGGGTACTTTCGGCGGCCGAACTTCAACTTTCGGGGGCCGAAAGTGGCAAAGACTTCCTTAGCCTTTTCTCTTCAAAACTCATTTCTTTTCTAAAACAAAAGCTTAAAACATGTAAAAACATTTTAGAAAACCTTCACTCTACCCTTCAGGGATGCTTTGACATCCTAGATTCCATCGGACGGTAGGAATTTCGATGTCTGAACATGCCGGGTATTACAGGGCAAGTATGTCTTCTTTGGCTTCCTTAACAAGCTGAATTTGAATTTCAAATTTGAATGTGCAACTTCTTGAGATTTGGCTTCTTTAATAAGGAAAGGGATTCTTGAAGATTTGAATTTAAATTGCTCTGCTGACTGCACTTTCCTTATTTCCCACTTTCATTATTTAGCTGAATCTTGAATTTTGAATCTTGAATGCTCTGGGAGATTTGAAATTTGAATTTCAAATTACTTTCCTTGTTTATCTCCTCTTAAGTTGTAACTTGGCATGTTTGCTCTCCTTTGTTCCATTTTAGGCAGTTTTAAGGGCTTTTTCTCCAAATTACCTCTTTACACCATTTTCTGCAGAACAGATCAAAATTACAAAATTAGGCAAAAAAAAGTATAAATTAATATCAATAACATCATGATAAAATGGTCTAAATTTAGACTGATCAAATACCCCCACACCTAACTTTTTGCTTGTCCTCAAGCAAATAAACTTAGTCAAACAAGCTCCCTTTGCTACGTGATCCTTTATTTCCCCTTAAGCTCTTACTCTAGATACCTATTTTGAAGCATTGCAGTGAAGAATGTATACACCAAGGTTACTTACCTTCTTTCCTTGTCTTCCTTCACCTACCATGGCTAGTATTTGTTTTACTCAAGAGAGAGATTATACATGCACATGTTCTTGTTCAGTTAAGACTATTTCTAGCTTTCAGAGTGACTTGCCCTTACCTTGAAGCACATTATTCAGCCTTTTGTATTTTAATCTAGCTTGAAAAAGTCACAAACTGTAATACCCGGCGAGAGTCCGACATCGGAATTCCTGTCGTCCGGTGGAATCCAGGATATCGGAATCTTTAGAAGGGTGAGATTTATGGTTTTCTACAGTACTATAGTATGTTTTAATGTGTTAAAGTTGAAATGAAAAGAGTTTTTGAAAGAAAAGAACCAAGGCAGAAAAGCCAGGTTCGGCCGCCGAAGGAGACATTCGGCCGCCGAACATGCATGGCTTTCGGTTTCACGTGTGGCCGCCGAAGGTGGTCTGGCCAGCCACCTATAAAAGGCCCTCAGTCGGTTGAAAGGATAACTCTTGCCGTTTTCTTTCACTTTCTGAGGTGAGACCCTGTCCTTTTTCAGTTTTCTTCATGTTTTCATCAAAT
This sequence comes from Manihot esculenta, assembly GCF_001659605.2. NCBI lineage: Eukaryota > Viridiplantae > Streptophyta > Magnoliopsida > Malpighiales > Euphorbiaceae > Manihot > Manihot esculenta. The sequence continues at coordinate 12,343,406 of NC_035161.2, forward strand.
CATGCAAAGATTTGATTGATTTTTATGGTTTTTTGAAGGTTTTGAGCTAAAAACACAGAGTTGTGAAGTTTGGAGAGTTTGAAGGAGAGTTGCTCCAAAACTCCACGTTAGGATCGTTCATCTTCTTGGTTTCAAGAGGTAAGTGAAGATCCTGAACTTGTTTTTATGATTTCTGAAGGTTTTCTACGGTTTTGGGAGAGAGTTGCATGAATAGGGTAAAAAGAGAGGTTTTGATGATTTTGTGAGCAAAGCTTGTATATGTGTTATATGTTTTGTGTTGTTGGGGTTTTTAGGTAGTTTTTGACCCCTTTGAGCATATGCTTGGGTGTATGCACGTTGAGGAATTGAGATGGTTGAGTTTGAGGTGAATTGGTGCATTTTGGCAAGAGGCAGAGCAAGTTTCTGCCTTGCTGATGAACCCAGCTTCGGCCGCCGAAGCATGGTTCGGCCGCCGAATGTGCTGAGGAGGTGGCTTCGGCTGCCCAAGCTTGCCCCCGAGCTTTTGGACTTTCGGCTCTGGAGGGGAGTTTCGGCAGCCGAAGGTGCCGCTGAAGGTTAGAGACTTTCGTCTCTAGAGTGCCTTTCAGCCCCCGAAACTAGCCTCCGAAAGGGTTCGGCTGCCGAAAGTTGAGATTCGGCCGATGAAGGTGCATGAGTTTCGGCTCTGGAGAGGACTTTCGGCCGCCGAACCTGCCGCCGAAAGTGTTCTGTCTAGCCTTCCTTTGCATGCTTTGCATAGATGTTTGAGTGAGTTTAAGGGATTCTTGGGGAGGTTCATAGAGTCATCCTTGAGTTCTTTTGGTCCCTCATTTGCGTTTATCTGTGCTTACACAGACCAGAGGAACCAGAGAGAGCAGCAGTGAGTACTGCTCCAGAGTTTACAGAACCTGTAGAGTCAGTCCAGACAGCCAAAGGTGAGTGGAACTAAACTGAATTCTTTTACTTGAAAACTGGAATGTTTTTAGCATATTTCATGCATCATGGTTATGTAGTAGGTTGATTGCATTAGAACCCACGACTTTGTTGCATTGCATAGTTATTTGTTGATGTGGGTGAATGCTGAAAGATCCAATAGTCACTGAGATAAGTCCAGGAGCCTTTGCCTACGCCCTGGCAGGTATAGAAGTCCAGGAGCCTTTGACTACGCCCTGGCAGGTATAATAAAGTCCAGGAGCCTTTGACTATGCCCTGGCAATGGTAAGTACAGGTGTTATATACACATATACGTATATGAGACAGGAAATCCAGGTGCCTTTGACTACGCCCTGGTATGAGATACTGGGACTATGTGGTGACAGGTTTACCCTTGCTGTGGATTGTCTGTATTATGATGCATTCCATAAGGTCATGTTTTAATGATATGTTTTACTGTTCTACTCACTGGGCTATAAAGCTCATCCCACTCCCTTAACCCCAGTCTTGCAGGTTCAGTGGACAGTGTACAGTGGAGATCAGCAGGGTACAAGAAGAGAAAAGAGTTGTGTAATAGCTTAGAGTGGACATGTAATATTAAAGAGATGTACTAGTTGCGTTTAAAGTTGTGTTTGACTTAGTTATTTTGTGTTGTAAATCTTTGTTATGTACATGATCTGTGTATGTATATGTTTTACAGAGTATGTGAAAAACCAGGCTTAACAGGTATGAGTGAACCCATCTAGAGCAAGCTCTAGTCAGGGGGTACAGAGTACAGGGTACAGAGTACAGAGTACAGAGATAGTGCATGCACAGGTTAAGTCTTGGTTCAGAAATGAGTTTTTATTATCACAGAAAATGTATGATCATGTATGAGATTTACAGATACACAGAGAGTATAGCAGGCTTGCTACGGGTTTTGGTGGCCTTAAGCCGACCTGAATCCTAGCGCCGGTGACGGTCCATTTTGGGGTCGTTACAGATTGGTATCAGAGCCCTAGGGTCACATGATCGGACCTATAGAGACAGTGTCGGGCTCATAGAGGTTAGAAGTGGTCAAGCACAATAGGAAAGCATGTCCACAGGGATAGGATGTTGAGTCCTGTCTATTTGTTGCTATGCTATGCATGTGGCTTATTGAGATCTCTGAGTTTAATAGCTGCTGATATGCTATGTTATGTGTTGTTTTCCATAGTTATAATGCGAGGAACTCGTCGATCAGCTCGATTGACTGGAGTCCCACCAGATAGTGAGAGAATAGATGCTCGTCCTCCTGCATTGCCAAGGGCAAGGTCACAAAGATCTAGCAGGGAAGGTACGTCAATAGACCCGAGAAGGTCTGTAGACGAGAGCAGAAGAGGTACAGTTAGAGGAGGCAGATCAGAGGAAATGAGGGAGGCCATGGAGATTGACCAGTCTAGAGATGAAAGCATGAGTGTAGGCAGATCTGACGAAGGTATGGGAGAATCGCAGGGAGGCGTTCAGGCCTCAGGTTTTGACTATCCATCCTTTCCTCAGGACCCAGGGTATCCGATGGAAGGTATGTCGGAGTACTCTAGTTTTGTCCCATATCCTACTTATATGCCCTATATGCCTTATCCTCAGTATTATCTACCATATCCTATGTATCCACCTTCACCTACTTATTGAAGTGCAGCACACCCAGAGCTAAATGAACCAGTACCTCCACCACCACAACCAGAACCAGTAGCCCCTGTTGTTGAAAGACATCAACCTAGCTCATCTGGAGGTAAGGTGCAAATGACAGAGTACTTGAAATTGGATGCTCCTAAATACAACATGGGAGATGATCCATTTGAATACCTCAGATCAGTTAGGATGATAACCAGTGAATTGGGAGCTGATGATAGTAGAGCCATAGAAATGGTGGGGTTTACACTTAAGTGTAAGAAAGCTCGAGAATGGTTCAAGAATTATATAGAGCCCAGGACTGACAGCATGTCGTGGGGAGAGTTCACCAATGAGTTTGCAGGGTGGGCTTTTCCTGATAGCTCTAGGGAGATGAAGGTAATAGAATTTGAACAGTTGAGACAGACAGATGAGATGAGTGTTGACGAGTTTACAGATAAGTTCCTGGATTTGCTTCAGTATGTGGGTCAAGCCTATGATACTGATCAGAAGAAGGCAAGGCGATATACTATGCGATTGCATCCCAGGTATTCTTCCTTGATTCTTCCAGCAGAAAAGGAGAGTTTCCACTCTATTGTGGATGCAGCTAGGAAAATGGAAGCAAGTGCCAATATTAAGAGACAGTCGAAGGCACAGGCTTCGGGTTCTAAGGCCCCCAGTTCAGGAACTTCAGGCAGCAAGAGATGGGATAGAGCAAAAGGAACAAAGAGTAAGTTCTGGAGTAAAGTCAAGTCTGGTCTGGGAATGGGTAGTGGCTCAAGCTCTGGCGCAAGCAGTCCAGTATGTAGACGATGTGGGAGACCACACAAGGGAGCTTGTCAGTTGGGATCTTCAGCCTGTTTTAGGTGTGGACAGGAAGGGCATTTTGCTCGGGATTGTCCTCAGGTGACTTTTGCACCATCCCAGCAAATGAGTTCAGGCAGTGTAGTACAGCCAGCAGCTCCAGCCATGCCTCAGAGTAGTGGCAGAGGTAGAGGGAGAGGGGCAGCCTCTACTTCAGCAGCAGGTTCCCGAGGTGGAAATCCGGTAGCCCCAGCACGGATTTTCACTATGACACAGGAGGAGGCTAACACGTCGAACACAGTGGTGTCAGGTAATCTCATCATTGGGTGTTCAGATGTGTATGCTTTGATGGACCCCGGTGCTTCTCATTCCTTTATTGCTTCGAGAGCCATAGAGAGGTTGGGTTTGATGATTTCTGAGTTAGAGTATCCTCTCTGGGTCAGTGGACCCAAGTGTGACCCATCAGTGGCAGCGTCCGTTTGTCGTTTCAGTCCAGTGTTCATAGAGGGTAGATGCCTTCCAGCTGACCTTGTGGTTCTAGACTTGACAGATTTTGATGTCATTCTAGGGATGGATTGGTTATCTACATATGGTGCGACCTTGGACTGCAGAGAGAAGGTAGTGAGTCTCAGAGACCAGGATGGGTCAGAGTGTGTCTTCAGAGGAGACAGGAGGGGTACACCCAGAGGTTTGATTTCAGCCCTTCAGGCTCGTGGTTTGCTTAGGAGGGGTTGTCAGGGGTTTCTAGCTCATGTGAGGGAGCTAGATAGTCAGGTTAGGGAACCAGCCACAGTACCAGTAGTCCGAGATTTTCTCGATGTTTTCCCAGCTGAACTTCCAGGACTACCACCTGGTAGGGAGATAGAGTTTGAAATTGAATTGCTGCTTGAGACCAGACCTATCTCTATTCCTCCCTATAGGATGGCACCAGCAGAGTTAAAAGAGTTGAAAGAACAATTGCAGGATCTGGTAGATAAGGGTTTCATCCGCCCTAGTACCTCACCTTGGGGTGCTCCAGTGCTCTTTGTCAGAAAGAAGGATGGATCCCTCAGACTTTATATCGACTACAGACAGTTGAACAAGGTCACTACCAAGAATAGGTATCCCCTACCTAGGATTGATGATCTATTCGACCAGCTAGCTGGAGCAGGTTGTTTCTCTAAAATAGATCTGAGATCCGGGTATCATCAGTTGAGAGTCAAAGAGGCAGATGTGCCAAAGACAGCTTTCAGGACCAGATATGGGCATTATGAGTTCTTAGTGATGCTGTGTTTATTGTTTGTTTTCGGCACATTCGAGGACGAATGTTCTTAAGGGGGGGAGAATGTAATACCCGGCGAGAGTCCGGCATCGGAGTTCCTGTCGTCCGGTGGAATCCAGGATCTCGGAATCTTTAGAAGGGTGAGATTTATGGTTTTCTACAGTACTATAGTATGTTTTAATGTGTTAAAGTTGAAATGAAAAGAGTTTTTAAAAGAAAAGAACCAAGGCAGAAAAGCCAGGTTCGGCCGCCGAAGGAGACATTCGGCCGCCGAACATGCATGGCTTTCGGTTTCACGTGTAGTCGCCGAAGGTGGTCTGGCCAGCCACCTATAAAAGGCCCTCAGTCGGTTGAAAGGATAACTCTTGCCGTTTTCTTTCACTTTCTGAGGTGAGACCCTGTCCTTTTTCAGTTTTCTTCATGTTTTCATCAAATCATGCAAAAGATTTGATTGATTTTTATGGTTTTTTGAAGGTTTTGAGCTAAAAACACAGAGTTGTGAAGTTTGGAGAGTTTGAAGGAGAGTTGCTCCAAAACTCCACGTTAGGATCGTTCATCTTCTTGGTTTCAAGAGGTAAGTGAAGATCCTGAACTTGTTTTTATGATTTCTGAAGGTTTTCTACGGTTTTGGGAGAGAGTTGCATGAATAGGGTAAAAAGAGAGGTTTTGATGATTTTGTGAGCAAAGCTTGTATATGTGTTATATGTTTTGTGTTGTTGGGGTTTTTAGGTAGTTTTTGACCCCTTTGAGCATATGCTTGGGTGTATGCACGTTGAGGAATTGAGATGGTTGAGTTTGAGGCGAATTGGTGCATTTTGGCAAGAGGCAGAGCAAGTTTCTGCCTTGCTGATGAACCCAGCTTCGGCCGCCGAAGCATGGTTCGGCCGCCGAATGTGCTGAGGAGGTGGCTTCGGCTGCCCAAGCTTGCCCCCGAGCTTTTGGACTTTCAGCTCTAGAGGGGAGCTTCGGCCGCCGAAGGTGCCGCCGAAGGTTAGAGACTTTCGTCTCTGGAGTGCCTTTCAGCCCCCGAAACTAGCCCCCGAAAGGGTTCGGCTGTCGAAAGTTGAGATTCGGCCGATGAAGGTGCATGAGTTTCGGCTCTGGAGAGGACTTTCGGCCGCCGAACCTGTCGCCGAAAGTGTTCTGTCCAGCCTTCCTTTGCATGATTTGCATAGATGTTTGAGTGAGTTTAAGGGGATTCTTGGGGAGGTTCATAGAGTCATTCTTGAGTTCTTTTGGTCTCTCATTTGCGTTTATCTATACTTACACAGACCAGAGGAACCAGAGAGAGCAGCAGTGAGTACTGCTCCAGAGTTTACAGAACCTGCAGAGTCAGTCCAGACAGCCAAAGGTGAGTGGAACTAAACTGAATTCTTTTACTTGAAAACTGGAATGTTTTTAGCATATTTCATGCATCATGGTTATGCAGTAGGTTGATTGCATTAGAACCCACGACTTTGTTGCATTACATAGTTATTTGTTGATGTGGGTGAATGCTGAATGATCCAATAGTCACTAAGATAAGTCCAGGAGCCTTTGCCTACGCCCTGTCAGGTATAGAAGTCCAGGAGCCTTTGACTACACCCTGGCAGGTATAGTAAAGTCCAGGAGCCTTTGACTACGCCCTGGCAATGGTAAGTACAGGTGTTATATACACATATACGTATATGAGACAGGAAATCCAGGTGCCTTTGACTACGCCCTGGTATGAGATACTGGGACTATGTGGTGACAGGTTTACCCTTGCTGTGGATTGTCTGTATTATGATGCATTCCATAAGGTCATGTTTTAATGATATGTTTTACTGTTCTACTCACTGGGCTATAGAGCTCATCCCACTCCCTTAACCCCAGTCTTGCAGGTTCAGTGGACAGTGTACAGTGGAGATCAGCAGGGTACAGGAAGAGAAAAGAGTTGTGTAATAACTTAGAGTGGACATGTAATATTAAAGAGATGTACTAGTTGCGTTTAAAGTTGTGCTTGACTTAGTTATTTTGTGTTGTAAATCTTTGTTATGTACATGATCTGTGTATGTATATGTTTTACAGAGTATGTGAAAAACTAGGCTTAACAGGTATGAGTGAACCCATCTAGAGCAAGCTCTAGTCAGGGGGTACAGAGTACAGAGTACAGGGTACAGAGTACAGAGTACAGAGATAGTGCATGCACAGGTTAAGCCTTGGTTCAGAAACGAGTTTTTATTTTCACAGAAAATGTATGATCATGTATGAGATTTACAGATACACAGAGAGTATAGCAGGCTTGCTACGAGTTCTGGCGGCCTTAAGCCGACCTGAATCCTAGCGCCGGTGACGGTCCATTTTGGGGTCGTTACACCAACCTTTTGATGTGAAAGTACATATTGGTGATACGCACCCCCAATTAATCAGTTGATCACCTGTTCAAGTGGCTACTAGCTCTGTTCATAGTCTTTTAACCATTGGAACAGTTTTCAATTTGTGCTCACAAAGTCTAGGCCTTTGCCGAATTTTCTTTCTCAAAAAATTGGTCAAATCAACACCAATTGCTCAAATAAGTCATGTTAATTTCATTCACACATCTTTCAATCCATTCTCTCTAATGAGTAATATAGATTTTTTACCATGGCAAGCTCAAAGATTCAATTCAAAAGGAAATTCCAAAACATGAATACAACTCACTGCAATTTATTCAACTTAAGTTTAAAGAGTCATCACATCAATGGGGTCATGGAAAGAAAGCTCATCCAACATAGTCTATGAGTTTGAGTAAAGCAAACCAAAACAAAAATAAAAAAAAAAACTGTGACTACATGTGTGTGCAATGAAAGCAAAAATAACAAAATGAAAAAAAAAATTCAAACTGTGGCTGTTCAAACTAAAACTGAGAGCAAAAATGGACTAAAAATAAAAGTTCAGAGATCTGCACCCCCACACCTAATTCATGCATTGTCCTCGATTTATTGGAAAAATTAAAGTTCAAAGGAAACTGATTACTCCCCTAGTGTGGTTGTGAGCGCCATTGTTTAAGGTCACGGGCTGGACCTTCTCCACTTGATCAAGGTTCAAGTAATTGGGGGAGGGAAAAAGGTCCCAACTGAATTAAGTAAAAAGTGTAGTACGCCTTTTGATTTGGTCATAACCCATCCTATTTCTTTCATGTACTCATGAAGTAACATGATTAGCTTCTCCTCTTTCAGGTGAGGTGTGCCTCTAGCCCTTATGTTTGCATTTTTTAGCACTTCGAACTTCAATTCATATTTCTCCATAGGTGGTTGCAATTTGGTACTGAATTCGGGCAAAACAAATTCTACCTTATCCGGTGGTTTGGGCAAGCATTGATTCGCATGCTCCTTTAGTTTGGACGATTGGACTTCCACTTGCTCCTTTTGCGCATGGCTTGTCTGCGTTGGATGAATAGCAGAATTAACCTACGATTTGAGCTGAAGAGGTGCGGGTGGATCTTTGTCTTTCTGCGTTTGGTTGCAGTCTTCTTGCTGAATGCTGCAGATTTTTGCTTTCAGTTTTGGCTCTGTTTGGCTTTCTTCATCTTTTTGGCTAGCCTCCCTGCAAAAATCATTGTTTAGCATATCATCTTGATTTATATAAATAACTTCTTGGCTCAAACAATCAATGATATCTAAACCATCAACAGGTTCTGTTTGACCAGTTTGTTTGGACAAACAGCTTTCTAGCTGTTTTTCTTCAGCAGCTTGTTCTTGTACTTGTGAACTTCCATCATCAGCCTTTACATCTTGAAGCTCTTCCTCTCTTCTTAACATGATTGCACTTACTGAGGTTACCACTTGTCCTATCTGCTGTTGGAGACTTTGCACAGAATTGGCCAATGTCTCTATCATCTTCTCAAGGTGCTGGTTGGAACTTGGAGGTGCTGCTTGGGCTTGATCTCTTTGATAGTTCTGGTAGTTGTTGGCCCTAGCACAGCCGTAGTTCGGATGGTCTCCCCAACCAAGATTGTATGTATTAAGGTAGGGATCATGTCTTGGCTGTCCATAGAATGCTCCAAATGCATGTACTTTTTGGTCATCCTCATAAAGTGTAGGACATTAATCAGTTGGGTGTCCTACATATGTGCAAATCCCACATGGTTTGATTCGCTGAAGTTGTTGAGCTTGTTGAGCTTGTTGAGCTCGACTTATGAAAAAACTTTTCATAATAGAGGTTAGTTCAGAAATTTGAGCAGTGAGAATAGATGTACTTACCTCAGCCATGAATCAGTTTCTTGAGTTCATATCTGGTCATGAAAGAAAAACAGATTAGTTAAATCAACTCCCCGACAACGGCGCCAATTTTTGACTGTCGGTTGTCAAAGCCGGTCAAAAATAACCTTTTCAGTTATCAATAATATTACTACTGCACATAGTGGTGAAAGGATCGAATCCACAGGGAATTGAAAACTTACCTATCTTTCTTATCACGACTAAGAAAATAAACTGAAAGCGAATAAACTGAAAGCGAAATAAACTGACAATAAAAGTAAAAAGGGTGTTTTGAGATTGATTCAGTTAAACTAATAAAGAAAGCAATAAAGTAAGCGAATAATAAAAGTAAAGAGAAATCAATAATGAGAAAGGTCTAATTTAAGAATTAGATCCACTTCAGTTGGTGGGATTGATCATTGATACTTAGGTTCTTATGTTTGATTCAATAAATTAGTTATGGAGATGGAAGACACTTCTCACTACCATATGTTTCCTTAAGCATAAATTAATTAGGAAATGTCCTCTAACTAATCACTAATCAACAAGTTGCCAAGGAACGTCCTTGGGCCTTAGGCATCAAAACAACTGTCAACTGCCTTAAGAAATAGAGAGATCTAATTCTAGCTACCCAAACGCATGGAGATATCGCTAAATCATGCAATTTCCTTAGTTTTTACACCAAGTGTTCTTGTGTTTGAATAATCCAAGCAATTACGAACTTAAAACTATTCAAACTAACAATATATCACCTTGCAATCAAGAATCAACTGGCCACATTGATCAAAATAACAAAGCAATAATGGAATCAAGCATGAAATTGCATAAATATTGAATATATAAAAGTTAAACAATGTATGTTCAGACCTCCCAATCCATAAAACAACTAAAGTTTCAATCAATCTTCAACCAGAAAAAAGAGTTTCAGCCACTCATGGCTAAAACAAAATAGGAAAATAAAAGAAAAGTAGAAGAAGAAGAAAGACCGAAGCCTTGGAGAAGAAGGGAGAGATGGGGCGGCCGAATGGTGTGTGGAGATGGTGTGGTCGTGCGACTCCTTGAAGAGATGCTTATATAGGCTTTATGTGCTGCCTTAGCTCTTTACTTGCTGCCCAAGTTGATCTCATTGCTGTCCAAGTGCTGCCCTTGCCGCCCAATGCACATTAATGAGGTGGAGCCTCTCTTTTGAATTTTGAATTTTGAATGTGCAAGACTTGGGAGGCAAGTATGTCTTCTTTGGCTTCCTTAACAAGCTGAATTTGAATTTCAAATTTGAATGTGCATCTTCTTGAGATTTGGCTTCTTCAATAAGGAAAGGGATTCTTAAAGATTTGAATTTAAATTGCTCTGCTGACTGCACTTTTGTTATTTGCCACTTTCCTTATTTAGCACTTTCCTTATTTAGCACTTTCCTTATTTAGCTGAATCTTGAATTTTGAATCTTGAATGCTCTTGGAGATTTGAAATTTGAATTTCAAATTACTTTCCTTTTTTTATCTCCTCTTCAGTTGCAACTTGGCATGCTTGCTCTCCTTTGTTCCATTTTAGGCAATTTTAAGGGCATTTTCTCCAAATTACCTTTTACACCATTTTATGCAGAACAAGATCAAAATCGCAAAATTGGCCAGAAAAAGTATAAATTAACATCAATAACATCATGATAAAATTGTCTAAATTTAGACTGATCAATAGGATAATAAAAGACACCAACTAAGTATGGAGGAAATCTATATTAAAACGTCGTAAGATTGAACCTTGATAAGTTGCTAAATATGGAGATAAAAATAATTTATCATCTTTGCAATGGAGAATAGGAATTCTCATTATAGAGAGAAATATCAAATCTTTTATTATTAACTTCTTTTTGTCCTACATATAAAATAATGGCTTTTTATAACAAAATATTTTCTAATCCTAGTTGGAATAGGATATTAAAATAAATTCTAATTGAAATAGGAAAATAAGACAAATCCTAATTGAAATTGGAAAATATAAGGTAATCCCATTAATTTGACTCCTAATCTATATAGGATAATAAGATACACCAAAACACACTAAAATATCTCATATATGAGCTTTCAAAATTGAATAAATTATGACTGAAACTGGACCCACGAATTTTAATAAAAAAACTCATTTCTTTTTCTTGTCTTTCAAACAAGGTATTCAGAATGAATGACTCGAATTTACCTTAATTCCTTGTAATTCAAAACTTTTCATATTAAATTTTTGAAGAAAGTGAAGACTTCAATGTACAACTTATTATTAAAGAATCGTATCATTTCCATGCTCGCATCACCAAACCATGTCCATTGGGTAAGTTGTTGGCATGGCAATAATTGCAGCACATGCACCAGCTCCAAGACGTAAAAGAGGAGTAAGCTAAGTGTCATCTATAAGAGAGAATGACACATAATAAATAAATAACTTGAAGAATTCATCATCAAGCAAGCACATAACGATCAATGTAAAGAGATTTATATTAACCTAATGGATCCTCATTGCTAATCAATCATGTAGATAAACGATCCACATTAATAGAGTTGTACTTACATCAAATGATTTTACATAAAAAGAAATAAGAAAAAAAAAGGCAAGGATAAGGCATACATGATAAGATAATTTACCAAAGTTCAATATGATTCATCAGAAGATCGTGTAACCATTCATGTCCATACACGCAAAAAAGGCAAATGAGATGCATGTAAAACTCTAATGTTGAATTCTCATCAACATCACAGTACCATGTGATATTGCTTTTTTGTGACATTACATAATGCATGCATGCCAAAAAAAAATCAAGGCATCCATAATTCAAAAAATTGCACAACTTACAAAAAATAAGAGAAAAAAGGAAATTTGATGCATCTACAGAAGATAGAAAATCAGGGAAAAATGTTAACTGGCAGTTACATGTAAGTAATGAAAACTACCAAATGAACTCCATATCAAGAAATGTGCTCAAGTATAATTGAGTAATATTAGCAAAGGAACATAGGAACGGTCATACCATTTCCAATTTGCTGCCTGTATAAAAATAATATGCCTCTGTCCATAAAAAGTGAGCAAACGAGAAGAAATGGTTAGATTGGCAAAATAAGACCATAGATTGAAAAGCATAAGAAAACAGAAACCTACATAATATTTTTTATTTAAAAATATGGTTCTGAAATTGCAAAGTGATACAGATCCAATAGGGCAGATTTGCAACAATAGTGTAAAACAATCTTATATCATTCAAATGGGTCTAAAAAGAGTTCAAATTCATATTCATGTGATCCAACTTAGGGCATGCTTCAATTCATATAAAGTGGATTTGGTGCAACACTTGCAATTATGGGCTCAAGGAGCATAATCAAGCCTATGGCGAAAGCTATGCAAAGAGAAGTCTAAAGTGAAGATCAAGAAAGACTTTCATAAACATTCAAGTCCATTGTGTTAGTATAGAGATTTTTCTGTATAGAGATTTTTCTAGTAGGTTCTAGTAGGTTCTTGTATTTTCTAGTAAATACCTTGTAGACTTGGATCACCTATAAATAGGTGAGGTATGTGTACTAGAAAGATACTTCAGAATATACAATACCAATATGAAGTTAATTGATGTCCTCCTTGTTCCTGATTTTAATATGAATCTTCTGTCTGTATTCAAGCTACTTAAGCATGCCAACTTGACAATACAATTTTATTCATCGTGTTATTTTTTTCAGGACCAGAAGAATAGGTCTGTTATAGCTGTTGGAAAAATGATTAGTGGTTTATACATTTTAGACAATAATAGCTCCTATGTTTCCAGTATCCAGTCCTGCGTTGACTCTGTGTGTAATAAAATTGCCCCAAACCTCAATGTAAAAATGGCTGAGCTTCAAAAGTGCAATAAAGAAGCTACACATCTTGCAAATTCTATAATAAAAATTCCTTTCTCTGTGATTCATGCTAGATTAGGACACTCGTCTTGTCATAAAATATCTCATATACCTATGCTAAAGCAGATTGTTGACACTAATTACACGTGTACCTTATGTCCTCTAGCTAAAATGTCCAGATTTCCCTTTCACAATAGTAATACGGTTACTGCCAATCCTTTCGATCTTGTGCATATGGACTTATGGGGATCTTTTTCTATTCATTCTATCACTGGTGCTAGGTTCTTTTTAACTATTGTTGATGATAAGACTAGGGAAACTTGGACCTATATGCTTAGATTTAAAGATCAGACATATTCTATTTTGACATCTTTCATTCAATATGTCAATACACAATTTGGAACAAAAATTAAAAATATAAGGTCCGACAATGGAGGAGAATTTATTAATAAAAGGTGTACTTCTTTGCTTTCTTCATACGGTATTGTTCATTAAACTACTTGCCCTTATACACCTCAACAGAACGGGACAGTAGAAATTAAACATAAGCACCTTCTCAACATAGCTAGAGCCATCTAGTTTCACGCTCAATTTCCAAAAAATTATTGGTCTGAGTGTATATTGGCTGCTACCTACATCATTAACAGAATACCAGTCAAAGCTTTAGGATGGATAACTCCTTTTGAAGCCTTGTTTCATAAATCACCCAGTTATGATCACCTAAGAACTATTGGTTGCCTGTGCTTTGCCATTAATAACAGCCCTCAAAAGGATAAATTTGACCCTAGATCTACCAAATGTATTCTCCTTGGATACTCAACTACACAGAAGGGGTATAGATTACAAAATTTAGACACAAAATAAATTTTTATTAATAGAGATGTTCTTTTTCATGAATCCACTTTCCCTTTTCGACATAATCCCTCTCAGGAGTCTTCTTTTTCAGATATTGTTCTTCCTGTTAATTTAGTTGATGACGAATCAAGCTCTTCCTCTAATGTTCAGGTTCCACCATATCCGGATTCTATTTCCCAATCACATTCCCAGGAACATGTCTCTTTTTCCACTCTTCCTTTAAGAAAGAGTACCAGAATTCATAGTAAACCCACTTGGATGTAAGATTTTATTGTAAATCATCTATCCACTACTCCTAACGTCGGTTTGTCTGTTTGCTTTACACCTTCACATCACATTTATCTTAATACAATTTCTCACATTCATGAACCCTGCACTTACACTCAAGCCTCCAATGACCCTAATTGGATTGAAGCCATGGACCATGAATTTATAGCTCTTGAAAAAAATGGAACATGGATTCTCACTGATCTTCCAAAAGGAAAAAAGTCCATTGGTTCTAAATGGGTATATAAGGTTAAAACCAAGCCCAATGGGGAAGTTGATAGATATAAAGCTCGTTTAGTGGCTAAAGGATATAATCAAATAGAGGGATTAGATTTTAAAGATCGATTTTCTCCTGTAGCTAAAGTCATCACCATTCGGATCTTTATTGCCTTAGCTACTTCTAAAAACTGGCCTATCTTTCAAATTGACATTAATAATGCCTTTTTACATGGTTTCTTGGAAGAAGAAGTATACATGCATCCTCCTGCAGGTTACTCCAAAGCTAGTCCGGGACAAGTTTGCTTGTTAAAACGATCACTCTATGGTTTAAGGCAGGCTTCTCGACAATGGAACTTGGAGTTCACATCTTTTATCCAGTCCTTGGGCTTTGTTCGGTCAGTACATGATAATTGTCTTTTCACACGGGATGACAATGGTACATTCACTATCCTGCTAATCTATGTAGATGATGTCATTATAAGTGGTAATTCTGTACCTACCATTGATCAGATTAAAAGTGCCTTACATTGCAAATTTACTATTAAAGATCTTGGTCATTTGAAACATTTCCTTGGTTTAGAAATTGCTAGATTTGGTTCTGGTACTCTCATCAGTCAAAGGAAATTTATCTCTGATGTTTTAGGTGACACTGGCATGTTACATGCTAAGAATGCTTCTATTCCTCTACCCAAAGGTTTGAATCTTGATCCTTCTACTGGTGATTTACTTTCTGAGCCTGATAAATACAGGCGGCTAATTGGCAAGTTGTTATATATTAACATTACTAGACCTGACATTAGCTTTACAGTTCATTATCTCAGTCAGTTTATGTCAAGTCCTAGAAAGCCCCATTGGGACGCCGCCTGCCATGTCTTAAGATATCTTAAGACTTACCCAGCTAAGGGATTATATTTTTCTGCTACGTCCGACTTGTCTAATCTTTCCGCTTATTGTGATGCAGATTGGGCCACTTGTTCTTTCTCTAGGAAATCTGTTACTGGTTTTTGTATTTTTTTTAGGAGATTCTCTTATCAGCTGGAAAACCAAGAAACAGAAGACAGTTTTCAAATCCTCTGCCGAAGCTGAATATCAAAGCATAGGAGCTGTCGTGTGTGAGCTTTTATGGATTTCATATATATTAAAAGACTTACAAGTTAATGTGCAATTTCTTGTTTCTTTGCAGTGTGATAATCAAGCAACCATTCATATAGCTAACAATCCCGTTTTTCATGAAAGAACAAAGCATCTTGACATAGATTGTCATCTGGTCAGGGAACAACTCCAAAAAGGTTTTGTTGCTCCTGTTCACGTGTCATCCACTTCTCAGCTTGCGGATGTCTTTACTAAACTATTGGCCACTCCACAACACCATTTTTTTGTCTCCAAGTTGCATTTGGTTGCTTTGCCCCCTGATCCAACTTGAGGGGGGGATGTTAGTATAGAGATTTTTCTGTATAGAGATTTTTGTAGTAGGTTCTAGTAGGTTCTTGTATTTTCTAGTAAATACCTTGTAGACTTGGATCACCTATAAATAGGTGAGGTATGTGTACTGGAAAGATACTTCAGAATATACAATACCAATACATGTCAAGATACTATCATTTAATCAAGACATTGGTCCTAATTAGAAGGTATACAAATTCATCAAACCAAGTGGACAGATTTGAAAAAACATGTGCAATATAAGGAGTATGTACAAAGTATGTGCACAACTCATGGGCAATCTTGGAGTACATGTTATACATATTATTTGGACCTTAATGATGTATTTTGTAAATCCATTTGTTTGGTTTAAACTTATGCTATCTTGTTTGCTCCACTATTGCTAGTTTAGTTGTTTGGGTTTTAGTGTGCTATCCTTGCTATGGGCTATTAAATTCAACCAGCCTTATTTGAGCACTTTAGAGTTTAGTTTATCCTTATTCTCTTAGGGTTAGGTTTAGTTTTCTCTATATAAAACTCAAGCCGTCATTTGCATGCAAAAGAACTTTTTAATTAAAAATAAAAATTATTCATGCTATTTGCATGCCTTTGTTATTGTGAGAGTGTGAGATTATATTTTTCCAATTGCATCAAGAATTAAAGTAAACTTATCAATTTAATTGTGGTGTTTATCTTGTTTCTCTAATTTTCAGTTATTGGTATTCTTGTTATCCTTTACGTTGAGTGACATAGAGGAGAGTTTATTGTTGGTCTTTAAAGCTATTCAATTTTGTCATTGATAGAGCATATTTTAGTCCACTTTATCATGATATTCTTGATGATTATTTACATCTTTTCTGCTTAATTTTGTGGTTTTAGTCATGTTTTGCAGATATTAGGTGTAAAGAGACAATCTGGAGAAAATGCTCTTAAAACTGTCAAAAAGTGTCAAATATGGAAAGTGCCAAAAAAGGAAAGTTTTCAAATAAGGAAAGTTTCAGAAAAGGAAAGTTTTCAAACAAGGAAAGTGCAGAAGCAAAAATAAATAAGGAAAGCTCAGTCAGAAGATTATTTGAAATTCAAATTGCAAATCTTTCTTTCCTTGTTCAAAGATGTGCACACACTGCAGTAGTCATATCTTCCTATTTAGGCAGCAAGATTTCATGAAGACACACTTGCCTCTTCTGTATCTAGCATTTAAAATTCAAACGAAGGCTCCACCTAAAAAGGAAAGACTGGACAGATTCACTTTCCCTTCTCCAGTCCATGCCGCGCACACACCTGCCTTCTGCAGTCCATTCCGCGCGCCACTTTCCCTCTAAAGAGCATTTGCACGCCTCTTTCCTTCTTAATAATTTACAACGCGATACTTTCTTTTTCAGACACAACTTGGGCAGCAAGTACCTCTAGGGCAGCAAAGTCAGCCTCTAATCCTATTTAAGAAGCTCTTCACCAAGCCAAGAACACCTTTGGACCATCTTCACGCCTCTTCACCTTCGGATTGCAAGACAAGGCTTCGGCCACACCATCTTCTTCTTCTACCTTTCTTCTTTTCTTTTATTTTTGGTTTTGGTTCAGCTATGAGTGGCTGAAACCTTTTTATCTAGTTGAAGATTGGTTGAAACTAAGATTGTTTAATGGATTGTGAGATCTGAACATAAATTGTTTGTCTTTAGTTTGTTTAATATTCATACAATTTGGTCCTTGAATCTATTATTACTTTGTTGTTTTGATCAAATTGGCCACTTGATTCTTGATTGCAAGGTAGTAAATTGTTAGTTTGAATAATTTTAAGTCCGTAATTGCTTGAATTGTTCAAACATAAGAACACTTGGTGTAACAACTAAGAAATTGTATGATCTAGCAACATCTCATGCGTTTGAGTAGCTAGGATTGGATCTCTCTTTCTCTTCATGCAATTAACAATTGTTTTGATGCCTAAGGCCCAAGGACGTTCCTTGGCAATTTGTTAATTAGTAATTAATTAGAGGACGTTCCCTAATTGATTTAATCATGAGGAGAGATATGATAGTGAGAAGCGTTTTTCATCTCCATAACTAATCTATTGAATCAATTTAAGGAACATAAGTTTCAATGATCAATCCAAACAACCAAAGTGGATCCATCTCTTCAACTAGACTTTCTCATATTGATTTATCTTTTATTTTAATTATTTGCTCATTTAATTGCTTTCAGTAGTTTGCTAATCAAATCAATCTCAAATCCCCCATTTTACTTTTACTGTAATTTATTTTATTCTTCTTTCAGTTGCATGCTTTTAGTTTCTCATCCGGTTAAGTTTCTCGGTCTTGTTGAGAAAAATAGATAAGTTTTCAATTCTCTGTGGATACAATCCTTTAGCACTATCTACAGTATTATTATTGTTGATAAACGGAAAGGTTATTTTTGACCGGCTTCGACAACCGCGAGTCAGTCATAAAGTTCTTGGACTTGATCCATAGGATTCTGTATCAGTTGGCATTAGAGCTAAAGGTTAAAATAAATTTTGACTTATCTTAATTTAGGGTTTTAAATTTAAGTTTTCTTGTACTTTTTGATTTTTAAATTTCGTTTTTGTCCAATTTGATATAAAAAAAAGAAAAAAAAAAAGAAAATTAAAAGAAGAAGAAAGAAAATTAAAAAAAGAAGAAAATCGAAAAGAGAAAAAATGGAAGAAAAAGAAAGAGAATCATTAAAGTATCTTATTAGATTTGCTTTCCTTGTTCTTGCTGAAGTAGGATTTGAGGTTTCTTATGCCTAAAAAGGAAAAAATTGCTTTCTTTGTCCTAATTTTCAATTTCCTATTGTTTTAGGGGCTATTTAGATTGACTCTCTCTTGTTTTAATCAATTTGATGTCATATTTGATTATCCACAAACTTGTGCATGTTTAGAGTTTCAAATAAAATTTTTTGCCACAAAATAATTAATTTGGCTTCAAAATTAATTGTACATGAGAATTTTGATTTAGTGCAATTAATTTAGGTATTATTGCTTTCTTGCTTTGTTGGATAGAAATATTTTAAGTTTCATATTTAATTTGCTTTGTAATAATTCAAATTTTTATATTTTGGCCTAAATAGTCTATTTCTCAATTCTTGCTTGCTAAAATTTTTTTTGAGTCTTGCCATCTTTATCTCCTTTACGTTGTTAAAGTGTTATTTGATTGTGTTTACACTCTAAGTTGATATAATCAAGTAGTACTTAGTCTTGTCTTTGTGTTGCTGTCCATTTTGTATTGGGTCTTCTTTGTAGTTTGTTTGAGCTTACTTTTCTTTAATAGGGTTTTAATCTTTATTTCTAAGTATTTCTTTTGAGTTGTTGAGTTAACCTATGTTTTGAAGTTCAATTGGAAAAAATACAAGGAGTGGTAAAAGAGTGCAAACACGTGAGGAAGTGCTTTATTAGTAACTTAATTGTTTTTCTTGGGATTTCTATTTTTGTTCTTAACCACGAGTCTGGATAAGAATGTAGATGATAGAGAGGAACTTGAGATGGAGATTAAGGAGAATATTTCCTAACTTATGCTTGATTTTGTAATAAATAACTTTAGAAATTGTATTCAACATTGCAGAAAATGGATGGATAAGAAAGTTACATATAGCTTTAGAGAAGCTATGTTGTTGCTTAAGGAGCTTCATGGTTATGAAGAGAATTTGCGTGAAGCAAAATTGGAGATGAAGAGATTTGTTACTAAGAAAAGAGAAGAGATAAAAAAATAGGAGGATGAAGAAAGAAGAGACAAGCTCTAATTTCAACTTCTATAGAGATTAAAATTGAAGAGGAAGTTGTAATGCATGAAGTTAGTGAGGTTTTTGCTGAAATTCTGTCAACTAGCTTAAAGAAGAGGTTGTGAATGATGGTGGACATGAGGAGGACATGATTGATAAGGTGGAGGACGCAAATGGGGATGTTTTAAAAATTGTAGAAGAAAATGGGTCACATCTATATGACCTTTCTATGACTAACATTTTTATGCCTATATCTTTTATTCTTAATGTGTAGGTTGTTGATGAGAACATCTATTAAGATATTTCTATGCTATTTCCACCTATTTAAGAGGAGGTCTTAAAAAATACATTGATTCCTAAAATTTCCTTTCCTGATATGAACATGAGTAAGATTCGAGGACGAATCTTAAAAGAGGGAATGATATGGACCCAATAGTGCAGCTTTGCAAGAATGATATGGAGTAACCTTATATCATTCAAATGGGTCTAAAAAGAGTTTAAAATCATTTTCGTATGATTCAAATACACTTGGGGCATGCTTCAATTCATATGAGGCGGATTTGATGCAACACTTGTAATTATGGGTTTAAGGAACATAATTAAGTCTGTAGGCTAAAGTTATAAAGAAGGAAGCATGTGAAAATCAGCAAAGCCTTTTGTGAAAATTCATGTCCATTGGGCCTAATTAAAAGGTGCACAAGTCCATCAAACCAAGTGGACAAATTTGAAAAAACATATGCAATACATGTACAACTTAAGGAGTATGTGCAAGTGATGCGGAACCCAAGATCAACTTGTGATCAAAAATCCCGTCACATAACTTGACAAAAAATGAGTTAAAGATATCTTCCATAAGGTTGCTCTACTACACTCCTAATCAACCAATGTGATTAGAAACGAAGATAATCAAGCGACTTCAACTAAAGAACACCACAAAAAAATTCTTGATAAATTAACTAAGCATGGAGGAAATCCATATTAGAAGGCCACAAGGTTAAATCTTAATAAATGGTTAAATCTTAATAACTTGTTAAATATGGAGGCACAAAAATTAACCATCTTTGCAATGGAGAACATAAATTCTATTTTGGAGAGAAATATCAAATATTTTCTTATTGACTTCTTTTTGCCCTACATACAAAATAAAGGTTATTTATAGCAAAAAAATTTTTAATTCTAGTTGCAATAGGAAAACAAAATAATCCTAATTGAAAAAGAAAAATAAGATAAATACTAATTGAAATAAGAAAATATAAGGAAATCCTATTTGAACAATAAAAACTATATTTAATTATACTAATTTGACTCCTAATCTATATAGGATAATAAAAGATACCAAAACACACTAAAATACCTCATATATAAGCTTTCAAAATTGAATTAATTATGGCTGAAACTAAATCCATGAATTATAATAAAATAAGCTCATTTCTTTTTATTGTCTTTCAAACGTGGTATTCAGAACGAATGACTTGAATTCTCCTTATTTTCTTGTAATTCAAAACTTCTCATATTGAATTTTTAAAAAATATAAAAACTTCAATGTATAACTTATTATTGAAGAATCATGTCATTCTCATGCTTGCATGAAAAGATTTGATATTATTTTTCATTAATTGCAAAGATGGTTAATTCTTTGTGCCTCCATGTTTAGCAACTTATCAAGGTTCAACCTTGTGATGTTCTAGTATAGATTATAATAAAATAAGCTCATTTCTTTTTATTGTCTTTCAAACGTGGTATTCAGAATGAATGACTTGAATTCTTCTTATATTCGTGTAATTCAAAACTTCTCATATTGAATTTTTAAAAAATATAAAAACTTCAATGTATAACTTATTATTGAAGAATCATGTCATTCTCATGCTCGCATGAAAAGATTTTATATTATTTTTCATTGCAAAGATGGTTAATTCTTTGTGCATCCATGTTTAGCAACATATCAAGGTTCAACCTTGTGATGTTCTAGTATAGATTTCTTTTCTTTATGATTAGTTAACTTATCAACAATTTCTTGTGGCGTTCTCTAGTTGGAATCGCTTGATTATCTTTGTTTCTAATCACATTGGTTGATTAGAGGTATAGTAAAACAACCGTATGAAAAATATTTTTACCTTATTCTTTGTCAAGCATGTGTTTAGGATTTTTGATCATGAGTTGATTCTAAGTTCTGCATCAATTGATATCAGAGCTTAGTAGTAGATAATTTCTATTTATCTACGTTTCTTTGTTTTATTTTTTTATAGTCAGTTTCATTATTTTATCTTAGCTATTTGATTAATTGTTTATTTATCTCAGTTTTTTCATATTTATTTCAAAAAAAAAAAGTTTTATTTCAGTAGTGTGAGATTTAAAAAAAAAAGAAAAAATAAAAGAGAAAAAGAAAAGGAAGAGTGCAAAAACAAGCATAGCATATAACAGATCCAATAAATTCCATCCAAGGAACCAATAAGATATTCTTAAATTCTTAAGTGAAAATAGTGATCTCATAAAAGCGCAAATCAAAGAATTCCAAAGAGCAAAAGTCTTAGAGAATCTTCTACTGCAATGGGCAAAACAATCTCAATTTCCCTCACAACATGTTGATAATGAAGAGGTTTCAACCATAATTGAGGATAAATCTTTTGAGGAAGAAATCATAATTGAAACCAAATATGTTGAAGATGATTAGTTTGTTGAAAAAATCCATGCAATTGATATAAAAGCTTCTTCAATAGATCAAAGTCATTACAATCAAGTTGCTTGTGAGATTGTTGCTGAAGAACACAAGCCTGAAGATGATTTTCAAGACATTGAAATTGAGTAAAATTCTGATATTGATTCCAATTTTGATTTAGATGATTATTCCATTCAAGAAATCTAAGAAGTTGAGGTTCCAATTATCTTTATAATTTTTGCAAAAGATAATCTATGTGGCGTGCTAATGTAGATTTCCTCCTTACTTAGTTAACTTATAAAGAATTTCTTGATGTAGATCCCAGGATCAACTTGTGATAAAAAATTCTGTCACACAACTTGATAAAGAACAAAGCAAAGATATCTTTTAGAAGGTTGCTCTACTACACCTCTAACCAACCAATGTGATTAGAAACATAGATAATGGAGTGAAGGTTGCTCTATCACACCCCTAACCAACCAATGTAATTAGAAACATAGATAATCAAGCAAAGATTACTCTACTACATCCCTAACCAACCAATTTGATTAGAAATATAGATAATCAAGTGATTTCAGCTTTGAGAACGCCAAAAAAAATTCTTGATAAGTTAACTAAGTATGAAGGAGATCCATATTAGAACGCTACAAGGATAAACCTTAATAAGTTGCTAAATAATGGAGAAGAACCAAATATTGTTCATAATAAATTCGAATCTTCATAAAAGCTTTTCCTGACTTCACTTTAGGCTTTCCTTTGTGTAGCTTTGGTCCATAGGCTTGATTAGGCTCCCTAAGCCTATGATTGTAAGTGTTGCACCAAATCTGTCCTATATGAATTGAAGCATGCCCCAAATATATTTGAATCATATAAATATGATTTTGAAATCCCTTTAGACCCATTTGAATGATATGAAGTTGCTCCACACCATTGTTGAAAATTTTTCCTATTGAATCCGTATCACCCTAGCCTCATCAAAGCCCACTACGCGGGTTCATCCATTAGCACGCAGCCCTGAATTCGTACAAACAGGCCGGAGAGAGGACTCAGGCCCATCGGAGGAAGCTCCAACTCAACTGACTTGATGGGTCAGTGGGGCAACAGACCCCATATATCCGGGATTATGTCCACATGGCACTGGAAGAAATTAAATAGCCGCCTACAATGGAAAAGGACATAGTACATCCGTACATACGGCCCCGCATGATATGACAGGTTGTACTGTAGCAGAACAACGGTTACACATCACTAGAGGACAAAAGGAAAAAAAAAAAAAGGAATGCATAAGCCATCCAGACTAAGTTCACAAATGCATACCTTGAGTCTACCCTTTATTGGATCTCAGAACATCAAATATCATTAAAAAGTAAGTATTGTATAGCAATTACAAATTGTCAGAAAAAGAATTCACAAGCAATGTTTTCAGGTACGAGTAACATGCAATGTTAGCAGATACCTCTTGTTGAACCTAAATGTTCTAATCCTTATTTTGATGATTAATAAACAATTGGTATGCTACTAATTATCTTCAAAGGTGTTTGTGTTGAGCTTGTAGGTCCCTTGCTAACAAGAATGAAATTGCTTCAATCTCAAAAGGGAAAAGTGCCTATTTTGGAAGCATACCACAAGAAAGGGATCATAAAGTAATTTCTTGTTTATGTTTTGTCAATTTATTCATTGTGAATTTCAATTAATTAGTTGTAAAGGCTCAAGGTTTCTTTCATTTCTAAAAGTTTTTTAGATATGGCCAAATCTTTAAGTACTTGACTTTCGGGGACTAAAATGAAATTTTCCAAAAGAAGTGATTTTGAAATCATTCTTTATCAAAATCTAAGATCTAAAAATATGGGTTACAAAAATTCTAACGGATTGAAAAATGAATTTTTATAGCCTAAGTTATGATTTTTCAAAGAATTTAATGAAATATTTTTCTGCCCCCTAAAGCCAAGTTCGGCTTCCGAAAGTCAGGGTCAGAGACGAAAGTTCCACATGTTCGGCCGCCGAACATTGACTTTCGGCCGCCGAAAGTGTGTTTTCAACTTGCAACCTAAAGTGTAACCTTGGGCCTCCGAAAGTAAGGGACAGAGACGAAAGTCTTGTATGTTCGGCCGCCGAACATTGGCTTTCGGCCGCCGAAGGTGTGATGCTCCCTAAGCTAAATGTTTGGCTTTTGAAAGTGAAGGACAGAGGCAAAAGTCACCTATGTTCGGCCGCCGAACATTACCTTCGCCCGCCGAAAGTGTGCTTTTAAGTCTGCCTCCGAAGCCTAAAGTTCGGCTTCCAAAAGAGAGGGACAGAGACGAAAGTCCCACAAGTTCGGCCGCCGAACTATGACTTTAGGCCGCCGAAAGTCCTTTTTTAAAGAGTGATGTTCTTCACCTCAAATGGTTCGACCGCCGAACTCTAAGCTTAGGCCGCCGAACCTGAGTTTTTCTGAACACGGTGTAATGGTTATTTCTGCACATAAACGGCTCTATTTGCATTTAATGCACTCCCAACAACCATATTTATGACTGAACTATAAATACAATGAGTTTTTTATAAGAAAAGGTTACAACAACCATCTAAGCAAATATTTATTGAGATTACAGCATTTTTCACTCTCTCTCTCTAAAAACCTTGAGCCAAAGCATTTGTAACGACCCCAAAATGGACCGTCACCGGCGCTAGGATTCAGGTCGGCTTAAGGCCGCCAGAACCCGTAGCAAGCCTGCTATACTCTCTGTGTACCTATAAATCTCATACATGAACATACATTTCCTGTGAAAATAAAACTCTTTTCTGAACCAAGGCTTAACCTGTGTATGCACTATCTCTGTACTCTGTACTCTGTACTCTGTACCCCTGACTAGAGTTTGCTCTAGATGGGTTAACTCATACCTGTTAAGCCTGGTTTTTCACATACTCTGTAAAACATATACAAATACAGATCAAGTACATAAAAGATTTACAACACAAAATAACTAAGTCAAGCACAACTTTAAACATAACTAGTACATCTCTTTAAGATTACATGTCCACTCTAAGCTATTACAAATCTCTTCTCTCTTCCTGTACTCTGCTGGATTTCTCCTGTACACTGTACACTGAACCTGCAAGACTGGGGTTAAGGGAGTGGGATGAGCTCTATAGCCCAGTGAGTAGAATAGTAAACAAGTCATTAACACATGATCTTATGGAATGCATCTGTCACCACATAGTCCCAGTAACTGTTCCGTGCCAGGCCGTAGACTGGGGTCCTGATCTTCCGGTACTGTATATGTATATGTGTATATAACACCTGTACCTACCATTTGCCAGGGCATAGACTGGGCACCTGGTCTTAACTATACCTTCCAGGCCGTAGAATGGGGTCCTGGACTTTTCTATACCTGCCAGGCCGTAGAATGGGGCCCTAGACTTCCTGTCTGGAACTATTGGATCATTCAGCATTCACCCACATCAACAAATAACTATGCAATGCAACATATTCGTGAAGTCTAGTGCAAACAACCTACTGTATACTCATGATGCATGAATGATGCTAAAAACAGTTCATTTCTCAATTAAAAGAATTAAGTTTAGTTCCACTCACCTCTGGCTATCTGGACTGACTCTGCAGGCTCTGTAAACTCTGGAGCAGTACTCACTGCTGCTCTCTCTGGTTCCTCTGGTCTGTGTAGGCACAGATAAACTCTTATGAGGGACCAAACTAGCTAATAACCATCTCTATTAAACTCCCCAAGACTCTCCTGAAACTCACTTAAACATCCATGCAAAGTGTGCAAAGAAAGGCTGGACAGGACACTTTCGGCGGCAGGTTCGGCGGCCGAAAGTCCTCTCCAGAGACGAAACTCATGCACCTTCGGCGGCCGAATCTCCACTTTCAGCAGCCGAACCCTTTCAGGGGCAAGTTTCGGGGGCTGAAAGGCACTCTAGAGATGAAAGTCTCTAACCTTCGGCGGCCAAAACTCCCCTCCAGAGCCGAAAGTCCAAAAGCTCGGGGGCAAGCTTGGGCAGCCGAAGCCACCTCCTCATGGGTTCGGCGGCCAAATGTATCTTCGGTTGCCGAACCTGAGTTCATCAGCAAGGCAGAAACTTGCTCTGCCTCTCGCCAAAAGCTCCAAATTTCCTCAAACTCAACCACCTCAATTCCTCCACATGCATACACCCAAGTATATGCTCAAAGGGGTCAAAACTTACCTAAAAACCCCAACAACACAAACCATAAAACACATATATAAGCTTTCTCACAAAAATCAGTAAAAGCTCTCTTTTTACCCTATTCAGGCAACTCTCTCCCAAAACCTCATAAAACCTTCAGAAAACATAACAACAAGTTCAGGTTCTTCACTTACCTCTTGAAACCAAGAAGATGAACAATCCTAAGTGAAGTTTTGAAGCAACTCTCCTTCAAACTCTCCAAACTTCACAACTTTGTGGTTTTAGCTCAAAACCTTCAAAAACACATCAAAATCAATCAAATCTTTGCATGAGGGAATGAAAACATGAAGAAAACTGAAGAAGGACAGGGTCTCACCTCAGAAAGTGAAAGAAACGGCGAAGCTTATCCTTTCAGCCGACTGAGGGCCTTTTATAGGTGGCTGGCCAGACCACCTTCGGCGGCCACACGTGAAATCGAAAGCCATGCATGTTCGGCGGCCGAACCTCACCTTCAGCGGCCGAACCTGGCTTTTCTGCCTTGGTTCTTTTCTCTTAAAAACTCATTTCCTTATACTTTAAAACTATGAAACATACCAAAACATAAATTTTACCCTTCTATAGACTTTCGACATCCTGGATTCCATCGGAAAGTAGAATTCCGATATCGGACTCTAGCCGGGTATTACATTCTCCCCCCCTTAAGAACATGCGTCCTCGAATGTTCCTAACCAAACAAGGAAACACATAAAAAGGAGGAAAACGAACCTCAAAACAAATATGGATACTGCTGGAGCATAGACTCCCGCGTCTCCCAAGTACACTCTTCTAGATTATGGTGGTTCCACAGCACCTTCACCATCGAAATCTCCTTGTTCCTTAGCTGTCTGATCTGTGTGTCCAGAATCCGCACTGGCTGCTCTACATAGGTGAGATCTCTACGAATCTCCACATCAAGCTCACTCAGAACCTGACTCGGATCTGACACAAACTGCCGTAGCATAGAAACAAGAAATACCGGGTGAATTCTCTCCATCGAAACAGGTAAATCCAGCTTATACGACACATTCCCGATTAGCTGCAAGATCTCAAAGGGTCCAATATATCGTGGAGCTAACTTACCTTTTCTTCCAAAACGAACCACGCCTTTCATTGGAGACACCTTTAGCAATACCATACTACCCTCCTGAAACTCTATCTGCTTCCTGCGAACGTCCGCATAGCTTTTCTGCCTGCTCTGAGCAGTTCGAATCCTCTCTCTAATCACGGGCACCACTCTACTAGTAATCTCTACTAACTCTGGCCCTGCAAGAGCCTTTTCTCCTACCTCCTCCCAGCAAACAGGTGATTTGCACTTCCTTCCATACAAAGCTTCATAAGGAGCCATCCCTATGCTAGCATGATGACTGTTATTGTAGGCAAACTCCACCAGAGGTAGATGCTGCCTCCAAGAACCGCCAAAGGCTAACACACACATTCTGAGCATATCCTCAATGGTCTGGATGGTCCTCTCTGACTGTCCATCAGTCTGCGGATGGAAAGCAGTGCTAAAATCCAACCTCGTGCCTATCGCACTCTGCAGACTTCGCCAAAATCTGGAAGTGAACTGAGGTCCTCTGTCTGAAACTATAGACACTGGAACTCCATGTAATCTCACGATCTCATCCAGATATACCTGTGCCAACTGATCCACAGAATAGTTACTCCTAACTGGAATGAAATGAGCAGATTTCGTGAGTCTGTCCACAATCATCCATGTAGAGTCTATCCTGTTGGACGCTGCCGGTAAGCCCACTACAAAATCCATAGCTATGTTCTCCCATTTCCACTCTGGAATCGGCAGTGGGTTAAGCATTCCAGCCGGCTTCTGATGTTCTAGTTTCACCCTTTGGCAAACTTCACAGGCTGTCACAAACTGTGCCACTTCTTTCTTCATGGCTGGCCACCAATACACCTTCTTCAGATCCTGATACATCTTGGTGGCTCCTGGGTGAACACTATACCTCGCATTATGAGCTTCCCTCATAATGTCTTCCTTCAGACTGCTACTATCTGGTACACAAAGTCGACTCCCATAGCGAAGGATCCCTTTGCTGTCAAATCTGAACTCTGCACTGTTGCCTGACTGAACAGTCCTGGCAATTTTCATCAACTCAGGGTCCTCATGTTGCTTCTGAGCTATCTGCTCTAGAAACACAGGTGTCACTCTCATCTGTGCTATCAATGCACCCGTACCAGACAATTCTAGCTGTAATCCCTCCTCGATGAGCTTATAAAGCTCCATCACAACTGGTCTCCGCTCTGCTGCTATATGGAATAAACTGCCTAGTGACTTTCGGCTTAGGGCGTCTGCCACAACATTCGCCTTACCCGGATGATACTAGATCTTACAATCATAATCACTAAGCAATTCTACCCATCTTCTCTGCCTCAAGTTCAGTTCTCTCTAGCTCAAGATGTACTGTAAACTCTTGTGATCAGTGAAGATCTCGCATTTAACCCCGTAGAGGTAATGCCTCTACATCTTGAGTGCAAAGATAACTGCTGCCATCTCTAGGTCATGGGTGGGGTAATTCAACTCGTGCCTCTTCAACTGTCTAGAAGCATAAGCAATCACCTTATCACTCTGCATCAAAACACAACCCAATCCCACTCGAGACGCATCACAGAACACTGTGAAATCCGCGTTACTAACAGGCAGAGCTAACACTGGTGCTAATGTCAATCTCTTCTTGAGCTCCTCAAAGCTCTCTTCACACTGGTCTGACCAGACAAATTTCTGGTTTTTCTGAGTCAGTTTGGTCATAGGAGCCGCTATCTTTGAGAAGTCCTGAACAAACCTCCTGTAGTAACCTGCCAGTCCCAAAAAGCTTTTAATCTCAGTTACTGTAGTGGGTCTGGGCCAGTTAGCTACAGCCTCTATCTTCTTGGGGTCTACCTCAATCCCTTCTGCTGATACAACATGTTCCAAGAAGGAAATGCTCCTTAACCAAAACTCACACTTAGAGAATTTGGCATACAAACCATGCTCTCTCAGTGTCTGCAGAACTATCCTCAGATGCTGGGCATGCTCCTCTGCATCTCTGGAATACACTAAGATGTCATCGATAAAAATAATAACAAAGTGATCCAGATACTCGCTGAAAACTCTGTTCATGAGATCCATGAATGCTGCAGGGGCGTTAGTCAACCCGAACGGCATCACTAAGAACTCATAATGCCCATATCTGGTCCTGAAAGCTGTCTTTGGCACATCTGCCTCTCTGACTCTCAACTGATGATACCCGGATCTCAGATCTATTTTAGAGAAACAACCCGCTCCAGCTAGCTGGTCGAATAGATCATCAATCCTAGGTAGGGGATACCTATTCTTGGTAGTGACCTTGTTCAACTGTCTGTAGTCGATACAAAGTCTGAGGGATCCATCCTTCTTTCTGACAAAGAGCACTGGAGTACCCCAAGGTGAGGTACTAGGGTGGATGAAACCCTTATCTACTAATTCCTGCAACTGCTTTTTCAACTCTTGTAATTCTGCTGGCGCCATCCTGTAGGGAGGAATAGAGATAGGTCTGGTATCTGGCAGCAAGTCTATTTCAAACTCTATCTCCCTATCAGGTGGTAGTCCTGGTAAGTCGTCGGGGAACACATCTGGAAATTCTCGAACTACCGGTACTGTGACTGGTTCCCTAACCTGACTATCTAGCTCCCTCACATGAGCTAGAAACCCCTGACAACCCCTCCTAAGCAAACGACGAGCCTGAAGGGCTGAAATCAAACCTCTGGGTGTACCTCTCCTGTCTCCTCTGAAGACACACTATGACCCATCCTGGTCTCTGAGACTAACTACCTTCTCTCTACAGTCCAAAGTCGCACCATATGCAGATAACCAATCCATCCCTAGAATGACATCAAAATCTGTCAAGTCTAGAACCACAAGGTCAGCTGGAAGGCATCTACCCTCTATGAACACTGGACTGAAACGACAGACTGACACTGCCACTGATGGGTCGCATTTGGGTCCACTGACCCAGAGAGGATACTCTAACTCAGAAATGATCAAACCCAATCTCTCTATGGCTCTCGAAGCAATAAAGGAATGAGAAGCACCGGGGTCCATCAAAGCATACACATCAGAACACCCTATGATGAGATTACCTGACACCACTGTGTTCGACGTGTTAGCCTCCTCCTGTGTCACAGTGAAAATCCGTGCTGGGGCTACCGGATTTCCACCTCGGGAACCTGCTGCTGAAGTAGAGGCTGCCCCTCTCCCTCTACCTCTGCCACTACTCTGAGGTACGGCTGGAGCTGCTGGCTGTACTACACTGCCTGAACTCATCTGCTGGGATGGTGCAAAAGTCACCTGAGGACACTCCCGAGCAAAATGCCCTTCCTATCCACATTTAAAACAAGCTGAAGATCCCAACTGACAAGCTCCCTTGTGTGGTCTCCCACATCTCCTACATACTGGACTGCTTGCGCCAGAGCTTGAGCCACTACCTATTCCCAGACCAGACTTGACTTTGCTCCAGAAATTATTCTTTGTTCCTTTTGCCTTTTCCCACCTTTTACTCCCTGAAGCCGCTGCACTGGGGGCCTTAGAACCCAAAGCCTGTGCCTTTGACTGTCTCTGAATATTGGCACTTGCTTCCATTTTCCTGGCTGCGTCCACTATCGCGTGGAAACTCTCCTTTTCTACTGGAAGAATCAAGGAAGAATACCTGGGATGCAGTCTCATAGTATATCTCCTTGCCTTCTTCTGATCAGTATCATAGGCTTGACCCACATACTGAAGTAAATCTAGGAACTTATCTGTAAATTCATCAACACTCATCTCATTTGTCTGTCTCAACTGCTCAAATTCTATTACTTTCATCTCTCTGGAACTGTCAGGAAAAGCCCACCCTGCAAATTCATTGGCGAACTCTCCCCATGACATACTGTCCCTCCTGGGCTCCACATAGTTCTTGAACCATTCTCGCGCTTTCTTACACTTAAGTGTAAACCCCGCCATCTCAATAGCTCTACTATCATCAGCTCCCAATTCACTGGTTATCATCCTAACTGATATAAGGTATTCAAATGGATCATCTCCCGTGTTGTATTTAGGAGCATCCAATTTCAGGTACTCTGTCATTTGCACTTTACCTCCAGATGAGCTAGGTTGATGTCTGTCAACAACAGGGGCTACTGGTTCTGGTGGTGGTGGTACAGGATCATTTAGCTCTGGGTGTGCTGCACTTGGATGAGTAGGGGAAGGTGGATACATAGGATATGGTGGGTAATAATGAGGATAAGGCATATATGGCATGTAAGTAGGATATGGGACAAAACTAGAGTACTCCGACATACCTCCCATCGGATACCCTGGGTCCTGAGGAAAGGCTGGATAACCAAACTCCGAGGCCTGAGCGCCTCCCTGAGACTCTCCCATACCTTCTTCAGATCTGCCTACCCGCATACTTTCATCTACTGACTGTTCAACCTCCATAGCCTCCCTCACTTCCTCTGATCTCCCTCCTCTGGCTATTCCTCTTCTGCTCTCGTCCACAGACCTTCTAGGGTCTATTGACATACCTTCCCTGCTAGATCTCTGAGACCTTGCCCTTGGCAATGTAGGAGGACGAGCA
This sequence comes from Manihot esculenta, assembly GCF_001659605.2. Classification (NCBI taxonomy): domain Eukaryota; kingdom Viridiplantae; phylum Streptophyta; class Magnoliopsida; order Malpighiales; family Euphorbiaceae; genus Manihot; species Manihot esculenta. The sequence goes on from NC_035161.2 coordinate 12,374,992, forward strand.
TCTATTCTCTCCTCACTATCTGGTGGGACTCCAGTCAATCGAGCTGATCGACGAGTTCCTCTCCTCTTAACTCTGGAAAACAACACATAACATAGCATATCAGCATATAATGAACTCATATATCTCAATAATGCACATGCATATCATGGCATTTCATATCAATCAAACAGATAGGACTCAACACCCTATCCTAGTGGACATGATTCCCTATTGTGCTTGACTTCCTCTAACCTCTATGAGCCCAACTCTCTCTCTATAGGTCCGATCATGTGAACCTAGGGCTCTGATACCAATCTGTAACGACCCCAAAATGGACCGTCACCGGCGCTAGGATTCAGGTCAGCTTAAGGCCGCCAGAACCCGTAGCAAGCCTGCTATACTCTCTGTGTACCTGTAAATCTCATACATGAACATACATTTCCTGTGAAAATAAAACTCTTTTCTGAACCAAGGCTTAACCTGTGTATGCACTATCTCTGTACTCTGTACTCTGTACTCTGTACCCCTTACTAGAGCTTGCTCTAGATGGGTTAACTCATACCTGTTAAGCCTGGTTTTTCACATACTCTGTAAAACATATACAAATACAGATCAAGTACATAAAAGATTTACAACACAAAATAACTAAGTCAAGCACAACTTCAAACACAACTAGTACATCTCTTTAAGATTACATGTCCACTCTAAGCTATTACAAATCTCTTCTCTCTTCCTGTACTCTGCTGGATTTCTCCTGTACACTGTACACTGAACCTGCAAGACTGGGGTTAAGGGAGTGGGATGAGCTCTATAGCCCAGTGAGTAGAACAGTAAACAAGTCATTAACACATGATCTTATGGAATGCATCATATCACAGACAATCCACATCAAGGGTAAACCTGTCACCACATAGTCCCAGTAACTGTTCCGTGCCAGGCCGAAGACTGGGGTCCTGGTCTTCCTGTACTGTATATGTATATGTGTATATAACACCTGTACCTACCATTTGCCAGGGCGTAGACTGGGCACCTGGTCTTAACTATACCTGCCAGGCCGTAGAATGGGGTCCTGGACTTCCTGTCTGGAACTATTGGATCATTCAGCATTCACCCACATCAACAAATAACTATGCAATGCAACATATTCGTGAAGTCTAGTGCAAACAACCTACTGTATACTCATGATGCACTACAAAAAAACTGTGAAATTGCGACCAAAATTAGCGACCAAATTTTTTAGTTGCTATATAGCAACCAATTAGCGACCATTCTGCTACTATTTAAATAAAATGATTTTTTTATTTAACAAAATATTCAGCGATCAAAAATTGGTCGTTATTTGGTCGCTATTTAGCGACCAAATATTAAATAGTCGCTAAGTTTAGCGGGAATAAATGGCGCAAGAAATTTGCGACCATTTTTGCGACGAAATAGCGACCATTTTTTAGCGGAAGTCGCTAAATTATTTATTATCAAAACTACGTCGTTTTGATACCCTATTCTAAGCCAACCTCCTTCCTCCTTTTTTTCATTTTACTCGAGTCATACACTGCTTCTCTCTCTCCGTCGGCGCCTCTCTCCCCCGCTTCCCTTCCCATAATTCCCAATTGACGCCTCTCTCCCACTTCCCAGTCAACGCCTCTCTCCCCCACTTCACTGACCAGTGCCGACAGCCCAGTCGGCACCTGCGACGTCTCCTCTCTCTCACCAGGCGACGTCTCCTTGTACTCGGCGGTCTCTTCAGCTCGGTTAACTTCGTGCCTCGGCATCGATTCGAGGAGCTCCCGCTCGTTGTCTCAGGGCATCGATTCGAGGAGCTCCCGCTCATTGTCTCAGGGCATCGATTCGAGGAGCTCCCGCTCGTTGCCTCTTCAGCTCGGTTTGCTTCTTTCAAATTTTGCTAGCTTTTTTTTATGGTTAAATGGTTATTTTTTTTATATTCATAGACTTAAACATTTTATTTAGAATTATAGGAGACGATCTTGATTCAAATTTTTTGCATGCGGTGAAGAAATCGGGTTCTGGGTACCCAGAAGAAGTTAAGATTCCAATCTTAATTGGAAGATCTTCGAAGAAGGTCCCTTTTCTTTTCCCTTTCTGTGTGATTAATTTTGTTTTATTTTTCTTTTTATTTTTTGGGTTGGGGAGGGGGGTGGGCGGCGGCGGCGGCGGCGGCGTTGCGATTGTGAATTATTCGGTGGGGATTTCATTTTGGAGTGTGCTGTTAAAGTGGGTAATTTATTTTTTGTTCTGTAGTGGGATTTCATCAGAATCATTTTGTTTTATGAGTAGCGAGAACTTGAATCAGTGGGTGGAGGGATGCTCCCTGCTTGGGCCTCACCGATCTCTCTCTCTCCTGGTATTTATCTCTCATCCTCTTTTAGCTGATTTACTTCTATAATTCATAGCTTATGTCATCTATGAATTCTTAATCGTGTTGGTGAATTAGGATTCTGAATTTATATACTTGTTTCAGGATTTCTAAAACATTCTTGTGTGCTCGTGTTCTTTATGGACTGCTTCTTAGATGCCCAGAATTTGTTCTTCATGGTATTTCCTAAGTTTTTATACTGGTTATTATTGGATCAAAATTTTATAAGCTTGAATTTCTTGAGGTTCTATTAGTTTTATGCCATATTCAATTCATACATCCTTTTTCTTCCAATATCCATGCCATTTTTCAAGCACAAAAGATCAGGCTAATCATGCCATTTTGTTGCGATTGCTTCAGTCATTCATTGTGATTTGTGTTATACGGTTATTCCTTTGAAGTCCTTATGACCAATACCAAAGCAAATCTCCTGGATTCTGAGGTAATATGTGTTACAACTTGAATCTGAAACTAATTTAGGGAAATTGATTGCAAATGGTAATAGATTAGATGCCCGTGGCGTGTGCAAATTCAGTTTCAGACTATATGATTGTTTGATTGTTTGTGTTCATTGAATGAGTCCATAGAAACAAGCAGGCAGTTATAGGTTTGCTTGAATGTCGTCATAACTCCTATAGAGGGGAAGGTAAGCTCTGTCAAGGCGTTAGAGATGTCTTCATGGGTTCTTAAGGTATTTCTGAAATATAATGTTGAGCCTTTTTGAAATCTTTGCTTTTTCCTTGGAAATTATTCATGTTTCTCTGGTTATAATTAGGGCAGTGGCCAAATAGCTATTGTGTGTTGCCAGTGAGAGGATCAAACAACTAGCTTTTTGGTTGAAGAGTTGACGAGGATAAGCACTGAGAACAAGAAGCTAACAGAAATGCTTACTGTTCTCTGCGAAAATTACAACGCTTTGCAAAATCATTTGGTTGATTGCTTAAATACTTAGTAGAGAGAAAGATTTTGAGTTTTTTATAAATGGGAATTTTCTTTTTTGGTATTCAGGTCCAAAGAAGTGCAGAAGATCCTTCAATTTTGGTGGCAACTTATGAAGGAGAGCACAACCACTTGCACCTTTCAAAGCCACAATTTTCTTTAGGCTCGAGCCAACACAGTTCAAGTATAGCAGGTCTAGTTCCCACTGCGAACCCTGCTACTACTGTAACTCTTGACCTGATGAAACCTGGAATGCTACAGGAGAATGCTAAAAAGGCAGTAAAAGAAACTGAAGCTCAAGATGTTGGGCAGATTTTGGTCCAACAAATGGCTTCTTCCTTGACAAGAGATCCAAATTTTACAGCAGCACTTGCAGCTGCTATCTCAGGAAGATCATTGATCAACCAGACCCGGATAGAGAAATGGTTAAATTAGAAGTAGTATCATGAAGATTTTATGTTCTAGTTGTGTTAAATTAATTAGAGATGATTGATGTATATAGAAGTAAGAAAAGCAATTAGGTCCTTAAAGATTTTAATTTGTTCTTTTTAAAAGCAATATTTTAAATATCGTTGAAAAATTAGTTTAATTATTTTAAAATTATTAGTAAGTAGCTATCAATGGCTGATTCTTATTAACATCTATTCAGGAGTATTAAAACAAATATTAAATTGAATTTTGGTTGATTGTACAATTTTTTTGAAAAAATGTCGGTTAATTAAAATATTAAATTCTTTGAGCTGTAAAATACAAAGAATATTGACCAAAACAGCGATCATTTAGCGATCAATTTTCATATTGTCGCCAAAAATGATTTGCCATGACACCAAATTAGCGACCAAAAAATGGTCGCTGATTGGTCGCTATTTTAGCGACCAATTTCCAGATTGTCGCCAAAAATGATTTGCCATGACACCAAATTAGCGACCAAAAAATGGTCGCTGATTGGTCGCTATTTTAGCGACCAATTTCCAAATTGTCGCCAAAAATTTAGCGACTGGCCAAACACCGACCATTTCATTTTGGTCGCTAAATGGTCGCTATTTCATAATAGCGACCAAATTTTGCCTTTTAGCGACCAAAATTTTGGTCGCTAAATCACTGTTTTTTTGTAGTGTAGTTATGCATGAATGATGCTAAAAACAGTTCATTTCTCAATTAAAAGAATTAAGTTTAGTTCCACTCACCTCTGGCTATCTGGACTGACTCTGCAGGCTCTGTAAACTCTGGAGCAGTACTCACTGCTGCTCTCTTTGGTTCCTCTAGTCTGTGTAGGCACAGATAAACTCTTATGAGGGACCAAACTAGCTGATAACCATCTCTATTAAACTCCCCAAGACTCCCCTGAAACTCACTCAAACATCCATGCAAAGTGTGCAAAGAAAGGCTGGACAGGACACTTTCGGCGGCAGGTTCGGCGGCCGAAAGTCCTCTCCAGAGACGAAACTCATGCACCTTCGGCGGCCGAATCTCCACTTTCGGTAGCCGAACCCTTTCGGGGGCAAGTTTCGGGGGCTGAAAGGGACTCCAGAGACGAAAGTCTCTAACCTTCGGCGGCACCTTCGGCGGCCGAAACTCCCTTCCAGAGCCGAAAGTCCAAAAGCTCGGGGGCAAGCTTGGGCAGCCGAAGCCACCTCCTCATGGGTTCGGTGGCCGAACCTGAGTTCATCAGCAAGGCAGAAACTTGCTCTGCCTCTCGCCAAAAGCTCCAAATTTCCTCAAACTCAACGACCTCAATTCCTCCACATGTATACACCCAAGTATATGCTCAAAGGGGTCAAAACTTACCTAAAAACCCCAACAACACAAACCATAAAACACATATATAAGCTTTCTCACAAAAATCAGCAAAAGCTCTCTTTTTACCCTATTCAGGCAACTCTCTCCCAAAACCTCATAAAACCTTCAGAAAACATAACAACAAGTTCAGGATCTTCACTTACGTCTTGAAACCAAGAAGATGAACAATCCTAACGTGAAGTTTTGAAGCAACTCTCCTTCAAACTCTCCAAACTTCACAACTTTGTGGTTTTAGCTCAAAACCTTCAAAAACACATCAAAATCAATCAAATCTTTGCATGAGGGAATGAAAACATGAAGAAAACTGAAGAAGGACAGGGTCTCACCTCAGAAAGTGAAAGAAACGGCGAAGCTTATCCTTTCAACCGACTGAGGGCCTTTTATAGGTGGCTGGCCAGACCACCTTCGGAGGCCACACGTGAAACCGAAAGCCATGCATGTTCGGCGGCCGATCCTCACCTTCGGCGGCCGAACCTGGCTTTTCTGCCTTGGTTCTTTTCTCTTAAAAACTCATTTCCTTATACTTTAAAACTATGAAACATACCAAAACATTATAGAAAAACATAAATCTTACCCTTCTAGAGACTTCCGACATCCTGGATTCCACCGGAAAGTAGAATTCTGATACTGGACTCTAGCCGGGTATTACAGCATTAATTTCTTGAAAGCTTGTTTTGAGTTGTAATTGGTTGGGTTTACAGAGTGAGTAAAGGTTGTTGAGTGATTCTATTGTAGTGGGTGTGGTATTGAGCAAAGGATTGCTCTTAAGTGAAAAAGAGATTTGTAAAGAGTAAAGGCTTGCTCTAAGATTGTAAGAGTTTTAATCTTCACCCAAAGAAGATTTGATAGTGGAGTTGAACTCTCAAGGTGGGCCTTGAGGAGAGGACGTAGGCTTGAGATAGCTGAACCTCTATAAATCCTTGTGTTGATTATCTTCTTTCCTATTGCCTTCTAATTTGTTCTTTTGCCTTAATTTTTTTTATAAACCCAATTCACCCCCCCTCTTGGGTTGCTTCAAGGGACAATAAGTGGTATCAGAGCTAAGTCTCCCCATCTTGAAGATATAACTATCTTGGAGTAAAGATTGAATGGCAACCCTCAATTCTCAAGAAGGTCATTCGGTTGTGAGACCACCTTTCTTTGATGGAAATGACTTTCTATATTGGAAAAATAGAATGTATTATTTCCTTAAATCGGAAGGAGTTGATTTGTGGGACATTGTAGAGAATGGCCCTTTCTTTCCCACAAGAGTGATAGATGGAAACCAAGAGCAAAAACCTAAGAGTGAATGGAGTGAGCTAGAGAAGAGAAGGGTAGCCCTCAATGACAAAGCCATTCACATCTTGTTTTGTGCTCTTAGTAGAAGTGAGTACAACAAAGTATGCATGAAGTCCACCGCCAAGGAAATTTGGAATGCTTTGGTTGTCACTCATGAAGGCACCAATCAAGTCAAGGAAAACAAGATGGAATCCCTCATCTATCAATATGAGTTGTTCAAGATGAAATCCGATGAAACTATTAGCCAAATGTATGATAGATTCATTGAGATCATTGGAGGGATGAAATCTCTTGGGAAGACATTCACAAATGAAGAATTGGTGAAGAAAATTCTTAGATGTCTACCTAAAGAATGGCTACCAAAGGTAACTTCTTTAAAGGATGCCAAAGATTTGAGCAAAGTGCAATTGGATGAACTCTTGGGGAATCTCATTGACTATGAGATGACTCTAAAGAGAGAGCAAGTGGAGGAACCTAGCAAAATGAAAAACAACATTGCTCTAAGGGTAGCCTCCGAAGATACTAGTGAGGAAGAAGAAGAAATAAGTGAGGAAGAATTAGCCTTGGTAACTAGGAGAATAAGGAAGTTGCTTCTCCAAAATAAAAAGTTCATCCCAAGGAAAAATTTTAGAAAGGAAAAGGGTGAATCAAGCAAAAAGGAAGTAGTCATTTGCTATGAGTGCAATAAGCCGAGTCACTACAAAGTGGATTGTCCCAAGTTGAAGAAGCCTATTAAAAAGTTCAAGAAGAAGGCCTTCAAAGCAACATGGGATGAGTCGAGTGATACCGAAGAGGAGGACGTTGGTGATGAAATTGCCAACATGTGCTTCATGGCTCTAAAGGAAAGCTCCAATGAGATAACTATACTTGATGACTCTACTTTATGTGATGATGTTATTGAGTTTTCATATGATGAACTTGTAAGTGCTTTAAAATTGATGAATGATGAGCTTGAAAAGAGTCATAAGAAAAATAAAATTTTGAAATGTGAGTCAGCTAGCTTAAAAAGGGAAAGTGAGAACTCACCTAAGGAACCTTTACCCTCAAATGATCCTTTACAAAAATCCTTAGATGAGCTCTCATTAGAAAATAAAAATTTGAAAAATAAAATCCTTGAGTTGTAACGACCCGGAAACCTGACCGCTACCGGCGCTAGGATCCAGATCGGCATAAGGCCGCCGAGACCCGTAGCAAGCCTAACATACATTTTGTATACCTGTTAAATCCCATACATGATCAAACATATACATAAAAATTTTAAACTTTCCCTTTCATTTACCAAGCTTAACCTGCGCATGCACAAACTCATAAACATAAAACCCCACATTGGAGCCCTTATCAAATGCTCCAATGGGGTAACATATCATACATTAAACTTGGTTTATATAAGTCATCAATAAAACATTTCACAGATCATGTGCAAAAGGGATTTACTTTACATACTAGGGTCAAGCACAACTCTAAACCTCAATATACATCATTACATTACATTACTATACTTTACATTGCATTGTCTTTCTCATGTCCACAACTAGCTATTACATAAAACATGACTTTACTCTTGCTGACATCCTGGTCTATCCCGTACCTACAAACCTGGGGAATTAAGGGAATGGGGGTGAGCTACTAGAGCCCAGTGAGCAGAATAATAAAAATATTATATTAAAAATTCATGCTTTCATGAAATGCATCACATCACAAACAATTCACATTAGAGATGAACTTGTCACCAATAGCCCTCTACATTTTCAATAGTGCCAGAACGTAGAATGGGTTCTGGTCTTTCCCTTATATAACATGTCATAACATTCCAATGTGCCAGGGACGTAGAATGGGTCTTCCTAGACTTTCTCTTACATAGTGCTAGGGACGTAGAATGGGTCTTCCTGGACTTCTGTACCGTATCATCATCATATCATATCATACCATACGAGGGCTAATGGATCATTCAACGTTCATCCACATCAACAACATAATATGCAATGCAACATATTCGTGAATTCTAATGCAAACAACCTAATATATCTCATGGCATTCATGATGCGTGAATCATGCTAAAACTTTCATTATTTGCTTTGAAACATAAAGAGTCATTCTACTCACCTCAGGCTAGCTCTGAAAAGACACTGAAGCAGCTGTTTCACTGCTGGGGTCCCTGGTTCCTCGGGTCCGAACCTACACAGGTGGACTCAAATGAGGGACCAAACATACATGAACATGACTCTAAAATACTCCCAAAAAAAACCCCCTAAAACACCTTAAAACAATCATAGAAATCATGCAAAGGAAGGCTGAACAGGGCACTTTCGGCGGCAGGTTCGGCGGCCGAAAGTCCCTCCAGAGCCAAAAGTCATACACCTTCGGCAGCATTTTCGGCGGCCGAAGGTTCCTTCCAGATCTAAAACTCGTGCATGTTCGGCGGCACCTTTGGCGGTCGAAACTCCCTTCCAGAGCCGAAAGTCCACTTTCGAGGGCAGGGTTCGGCAGCCAAAAGTTTGCCTCCACAGGCAGGTTCGGCGGCTGAAAGTCCTTCGGCGGCCGAACCTGAGTTCTTCCAAAGGGCAGAACTCAGCCTCCTCATGCATATTTTTGCCTCCCAAACCATTCAAACATGCATTTAGCTATTCTACAACATGCATACACATACCACCAAGCATATAGGGGTCTCAAACTATCCTAAACCCCAACACAAACACAAATATCAACTCAAACAACACACATTGTCCATAAACTCAACATTAACCTAAACATGCATTTCTACCCCTTAACCCCTCAAAACTTGCTTAAAACATACAAGAAGGGTAGGATCTAAGCTTACCTCTTGAAGATCGAGAGGAGAGATGATCCTAACTTGGAGATGGGAGGAATCTAGCTCCTTGGGTCTCCAAGCTCCAAAACTCCGTTTTTAACTCAAAAATCTTCAAAATAAGACGAAAGCTTGTCAAAACTTGAAAGATTTAAAGGAAATCATTGAAACTAACCATGGGAGGGCATGGACTCACCGTTGGCCGAAAATAGGGGAGAAAGCTCGCCCATTTTTGGCCATGGGGCCTTTTATAGGTGGTTGGCCAGGCCACCTTCGGAAGCCGAAAGTGACTCCAAAACTCATGTATGTTCGGCGGCCGAACATGAGGTTCTGCGGCCGAACCTGGATTTCCCTCTATGGTCTTTTTCATTCAAAACTCAATTTCTTTCTTACTTAAAACCATAAAATACATGAAAACATTTTATAAAAACATGTTTTTACCCTTCTAGAGGTTTCCGACATTCGAGATTCCACCGGACGGTAGGAATTCAAATACCGGAGTCTAGCCGGGTATTACATTCTCCCCCCTTTAAGAACATTCGTCCCCGAATGTTCACCAAACCAGCATACATAGCATAAAACATAAACACACATACAAAACACATAACACTCACCTTAGAAGAGATAAGGATATTGCTGGAGCATGGACTCCCGTGTCTCCCAGGTACACTCTTCCATGTTGTGGTGATTCCAAAGGACTTTCACCATCGGGATTTCCTTATTCCTTAGCTTTCTGATTTACGTGTCTAGGATCTGCACTGGCTGCTTAACATAGGTGAGATCTTCTTGGATCTCCACATCAGGCTCGCTAAGAACCTTGCCCGGATTTGACACGAACTTCCGTAACATGAAAACATGGAAAACCAGATGGATTCTCTCCATGGAAGTAGGCAAGTCCAGCTTGTACGATACATTCCCAATCTTTTGCAAGATTTCAAAGGGTCCGATGTACCGTGGAGCTAACTTACCCTTCTTCCCAAACCGAATCACCCCTTTCATAGGAGACACCTTGAGCAATACCAAATCCCCCTCCTGAAACTCTACTTGCCTTCTGCGGATATCTGCATAACTCTTTTGCCTGCTCACAGCAGTTCTGATTCTTTCTCTGATAATGGCTACTACTCTGCTGGTGATCTCTACTAGCTCAGGCCCTGCTAAGGCCCTTTCTCCAACTTCCTCCCAACAGACAGGTGACCTGGACTTCCTTCCATACAAAGCTTCATATGGAGCCATCCCTATGCTAGCATGATAGCTGTTATTATAGGCAAACTCCACCAAAGGTAGATGCTGCCTCCAAGAACCGCCAAAATCTAGCACACACATTCTGAGCATATCTTCTATTGTCTAGATGGTCCTCTCTGATTGTCCGTCCGTCTGAGGATGGAAAGCAGTGCTGAAGTCTAGTGTAACGATCCGAAACCCGGACCGCTATTGGCGCTAGGATCCAGATCGGCTTAAGGCCGCCGGGACCCATAGCAAGCCTAACATACATCCTATCACCTAGTCAAATCCCATACATGATCAAACATTAACATAAAAACTTAAACATCTGATGTATATACCGAGCTTGACCTGTATGCTACATAACTGAAAACATAAGGAACCCCCTATTAGAGCCCTCAACAAAAGCTCTAGCTGGGTCAACATAACATACATCAAGCTTGGATCACATCTGACAAACCAAAACCTAACCTGTGCATGCATCAGAACCATAAGCATAAGACCTCCACTAGAGTCCTCATCAAATACTCTAGAGTGGTAAACAATCACATGCCACAAGTTTGGTTCAAACTCAACTCAACATTAAAACATAACATACATCATGTACTAAAAAGGGACTAACCAAGCCTTAGGGCCAAGCACAATACTAATCCATAAACATAACTCTACTTTACATTACATTACATCACATTATCTTACAATACATTCTATCAATTTACAATACATGTCCACACTAAAGCACTAATCTATTACATAAGCATAACATTACTCTTGACGACTTTCCGATCGACCTCATACCTGCAAACCTGGGGGTTAGGGGAAAAGGGTGAGCTAAAAAGCCCAGTGAGCATAACAGAAAAACAATAATAAATCATGCTTTCATGGAATGCGTCACAGCACAAACATTTCACATCACGGATGGACATGACCACCAAAACTCCCTCTTTCTGAAACATATCATGGTGCCCGGCCCTTTGGGCTCCTCAGGACTTCATTATGCCCGGCCCTCGAAGGGGCTCCATAGGACTTCATTAACATATCATATCTAGGGCTATTGGGGTCGCCTTGGTCCATCCACATCAACAGCAAATTATGCAATGCAACATCTTCGTGAAATCTAATGCAACAGCCTAATACATATACATGGTATTCATGATGCGTGAACATACTTAAAACATTTGAGTTAGTTCTACTCACCTCTGGCAGACGCTGGACTGACTCTGCAATAGCTAACACTGTTGGCCTCCTCGATCCCTCGGGTCCGATCCTACACAGGTGGACTCGAATGAGGTGCCAAACACACTCTAAACAACTCATAACAACTCCCCAAAAACCCCCTAAAACATCCTCAAAACATGCATAGAAAATAACCATGAAAAGGCTGGACAGGGCACTTTCGGCGGCACCTTCGGCGGTCGAATGTCCCTTCCAGAGCCGAAAGCCATACAGGTTCGGGGGCACTTTCGGCTGCCGAAAGTCCTTCCAGAGCCGAAAGTCTGGCACCTTCGGCGGCAGGTTCGGCGGCTGAAGCCTCTCATAGATCTGAAAGTCCTGGCCTTCGGGGGCACGTTAAGCGGCGAAAGCTGCCTTTCATGCAGGTTCGGCAGCCGAACACACCTTCGGCGGCCGAACCTGGTTCCCTCCGAACAGCAGGTCCGAATTCGACACAAGCAAAACCAACCTCCAAGCAACCCAAACCTCACGTGCTCTCTCCCAAACATGCATACACTCTCCCACATGCATAAAGGGGCATAAACTAACTTAAACCCCAACACAAACATCACATAAACATATATTGGGCATAAAACCCACATAAACCCTAACATGCATATCTACCCATACTCAAGCATTAAAACTTCCTTCAAACTTACTTAAAACTTTATGGAACATAAATGAAAGCAAAGATCTACACTTACCTCTTGAAGATCGAGGGTTGATGCGATCCCTAACTTGGAGATGGGAGGAAACAAACTCTTTGGGTCTCCAAGCTCCCAAAACTTGATTTAAGCTTTAAAACTTCAAAACCCAAAAGGAAACTCATAAAAACATGAAGGATTTGAAGAAAGAACATGAAATCAACCAAAGGAGGACATGAACACACCTGAGCTCGAGAATGGAGAGAAAACTCGCCCATCTTCGGTCTGAGGGCCTTTTATAGGTGGCCAGTCAACCACCTTCGGCGGCCTAAGTTGTCTCCACAGCTCCACCACCTTCGGCAGCCTAACTTGCCTCCTAAACTAACCCATGTTCGGCGGCCGAACTTGAGGTTTGGCGGCCGAACTTGGTTTCTTCCCTCAAAGCCTTCGGAGGCCTAAAGCACTCCCGAAACAGCCCCATATTCGGCGGCCGTACTTGAGGTTCGGCGGCCGAACCTAGGTCCTTCCTCCTTGGCCTATTCTTTTCAAAACTCCATTTCTTTCCATTTAAAACCATAAAATCATGTGAAAACATTTTAGAAACACATTTTACCCCGCAAGAAGACTCTGGCATCTTCAGAATTCTAGATTGCAATAGAGATTCCGCCGGAAGGTAGGGATTCCGATGCCGGAATCTAGTCGGGTATTACATCCTGGTACCCATTGCATTCTGCAGACTCCACCAAAACCTGGAGGTAAACTGGGGTCCCCTATCAGACACTATTGAAACAGGAGCCCTATGCAACCTGACCACTTCATCAATAAACACCTGCGCCAATTTATCCATAGAGTAGCCACTCCTAACAGGGATGAAGTGAGCAGATTTGGTCAGTCTGTCCACAATCACCCATATGGAGTCCAATCTGTTGGACGTTGCCGGTAACCCCACCATGAAGTCCATAGCTATATTCTCCCATTTTCACTCTGGAATCGGCAATGCGTTAAGCATTCCAGCCGGCTTCTGATGTTCCAGCTTCACCCTCTGACATACTTCACAGGCTGACACGAACTATGCCACTTCTCTCTTCATAGCTGGCCACCAATAAACTCTTTTCAGATCCTGGTACATTTTGGTGGCTCCAGGGTGAACACTGTATCTGGCATTATGAGCTTCCCTCATAATGTCTCCCTTTAGACTCACGTCATCTGGTACACACAATCTGTTCCCATAACGGAGGATCCCCTTGCTGTCAAATTTGAACTCTTCATTCTTGCCTGACTGAACAGTCCTGGCAATCTTCACTAATTCTAGGTCCTCATGCTGTTTCTGAGCCACCTGCTACAGAAACACGGGTGTCACTCTCATCTGGGCTGTCAAAGCACCTGTACCAGACAACTCTAACTGCAAACCTTCATTAATGAGCTTATGAAACTCTTTCACCACCGGTCTCCTCTCTACTGTGATATGGGATAGACTGCCAAGTGATTTCCGGCTTAAGGCGTCTACCACAACATTCGCCTTACCCAGATGGTACTGAATCTTGCAATCATAGTCACTAAGCAGTTCTACCCATCTTCTCTGTCTCAAGTTCAACTCTCTCTGACTCAGGATGTACTACAGGCTTTTATGATCTGTTAAGATCTCACATTTAACTCCATAAAGGTAATGCCTCCACATCTTGAGTGCAAAGATCACAGCTGCCATGGAGGTCATGTGTAGGATAATTCAACTCATGCATCTTCAGCTGCCTGGAAGCATAAGCAATTATCCTTTCATTCTGCATCAACACACAACCCAGTCCCACACGGGACGCATCACAATACACTGTGAAGTCTTCATTACTAGTAGGCAGAGCTAACACCGGTGCCGACGTCAACCTTTTCTTCAGCTCTTCGAAGCTCTCCTCACACTGGTCAGTCCACACAAACCTCTGATTCTTCTTAGTCAGTCGGGTCGTAAGAGCTGCAATCTTAGAGAAGTCCTGAATGAACCTCCTGTAGTAACCTGCCAAACCCAAAAAGCTCTTGATCTCTGTCACTGTAGTGGGTCTAGGCCAGTTAGCTACGGCTTCTACCTTCTTGGGGTCCACTTCAAGAAATGATCATTATAGAATACACACTTCTAGATCACAAAATCACCACTCTAATCATATCTCTTGCTCACATGCTTTTAATAAACAAGGGAGAAATGGCCACATGATAACTCAAACACACTCACTCACCTATGGACCTAGAATAAGAAGGTTCAATGGTCATTGTCAATATTGTGGCAAGTTTGGTCATACTAATTATAAGTGTACTATTAGAAAATTGCATCTTGGATATAGTAGCATATGGAAATTGGATAGTGAAATGACTAACCCCCAAGGACCCAAGTACATTTGGGTACCTAAAAGTGTTTGAATTCTTTTTTTAGGTGTGCTTGAAATCCTCAAAAATTGAAAGCAAATGGTATCTAGATAGTGGATGTTCAAGGCACATGACCGGAAATTCAAGTCACTTCATCTCTCTTGAAAAGAAAGACGAAAGTGGACAAGTAACTTTTGGAGACAATGGAAATGGTAAAATTGTTGGCATAGGTAAAGTCGGTAAGGAAAACTCTCCTATTCTTGCTAAAGTTCTCTTAGTTGATGGTTTGAAGCATAATTTATTAAGTGTAAGTCAATTATGTGATAAAGGTTGTAGAGTTATCTTTGAACCAAAATCATGTTTTGTCTCTAGAATGTCAAATAACAAAATATTGTTTGTTGGTGAAAGAGTTGAAAATATCTATCTTATTGATTTACAAGCTATGACTAACCAAGATATGAAGTGTTTTGTGTCTATTAGTGATAACTCTTGGATTTGGCATAGAAGGCTTTCTCATGCTAGCATGGATCTCCTCAAAAATTTGAGCAAAGATGAGCTAGTTGATAGCCTTCCAAAGATCAAATATGAAAAGGACAAAGTGTGTGATGCATGTCAAATGGGTAAGCAAGTTAAGAGCTCTTTTAAATCTATTAATAAGGTAATCTCTTCTAGACCTTTGCAACTCTTGCATAAGGATTTATTTGGTCCAACTAGAGTAGCTAGTCTTGGTGGCATGCATTATGGGTTTGTTATAGTTGATGACTACTCTAGGTATACTTGGGTTGTGTTCCTTGCTCATAAGGATGATTGTTTTGATGCTTTTAAAAGTTTTACAAGGAAAGTTCAAATTGAAAAGGGTTTTCAAATTTCTTCAATAAGGAGTGATCATGGTAGAGAATTTGAAAATGAAAAATTTGAAGTCTTTTGCAATAAGTTAGGGATCACTCATAATGTTTCATCTCCTAGGACTCCCCAAAAAAATGGTGTTGTTGAAAGAAACAATAAAACTCTTTTAGATATGGGGAGGACTATGTTAAGAAAGTATAATTTACCTACTTATTTTTGGGCGGAAGCCATAAATACGGCTTGTTATGTTTCAAATAGAGTTTTAATTAGACCTCTCTTAAATAAGACTCCCTATGAGCTTTGGAATGGAAGGAAACCTAGAGTTAGTTATTTTAGAGTTTTTGGTTGTAAATGCTTCATATTAAACAACAAGGATAATCTAGGCAAATTTGACTCCAAAACCGATAAAGGTATCTTCTTAGGATACTCTGTATCTAGTAAATCATATAGAGTATTCAATAAAAGAACCTTGATAGTTGAAGAGTCAATGCATGTTGTTTTTTATGAATCTAATCCCTTTTCTCCTAGAAAGGAGGTATCTTGTGATGATGATCTTGTAGGTAACCTTGATGAGTTGACCATTGAAGATCCTCAACCTCATGGAGATCAAAGTCAACCCAAGGAGGATTCAATAGAGGCAATGGAAGATGAAGTTGGACTTCAAGAGCAACAAATGCAAATTACACAAAGTCAAGGAGTCCAACATGACTTGCCAAAGGATTGGACCTACAAGAAGGATCACTCCAAGGATCAAATAATTGGTGATGCATCACAAGGGGTAACAACTAGATCCTCTATTAGACATGTATGTAATAATATTGCTTTCATATCTCATATTGAACCTAAATCTATAGATGAGGCTATTAGTGATGAGAGTTGGGTTCTTTCTATACAAGAAGAACTCAACTAATTTGAAAGAAACAAGGTTTGGACCTTAGTTTCTAGACCAAAAAATCACCCAACCATAGGCACCAAATGGGTGTTTAGAAATAAGCTTGATGAAGATGGCAATATCATTAGAAACAAAGCTAGATTGGTAGCTAAAGGCTATAACCAAGAGGAGGGCATAGACTATGATGAAACATTTGCTCCCGTAGCTAGATTAGAAGCCATTAGAATCTTGCTTGCATATGCATCATATATGAATTTTAATCTCTTTCAAATGGATGTGAAAAGTGCCTTTTTAAATGGTTTTATTGAGGAGGAGGTTTATGTTGAGCAACCTCCGGGGTTTGAAAATCATGACCTTCCAAATCATGTTTTTAAATTATCTACAGCTTTATATGGTTTAAAACAAGCTCCATGAGCTTGGTATAAAAGACTAAGCAACTTTTTTTTGCAAAATGGTTTTTCAAAAGCAAAGTGGATACAACACTCTTTGTCAAAAATCATGAAAATGACATCCTTGTAGTGCAAATATATGGTGATGATATCATATTTGGTGCTACTAATGTGTGTTTGTGTGAAGAGTTTTCAAAAGTTATGAAATGTGAGTTTGAGATGAGCATGATGGGAGAACTCAAATTCTTTCTTGGACTTCAAATCAAACAAGCTAAGGATGGCATCTTCATCAACCAAGCCAAATACACAAAGGAGCTAATCAAAAGGTTTGGAATGGAGAATAGCAAGCCTAGTAGAACTCCAATGAGCACAAACACCAAGCTTGACAAGGATGAAAATGGTAAGCCAGTTGATGAAAAGCTCTATAGAGGTATGATCGGAAGCCTTTTATATCTCACCGCATCTAGACCGGATATTATGTTTTCCATATGCTTATGTGCACGTTTTCAATCTTGTCCTAAAAAGTCTCATTTGCATGCCGTTAAACGCATTCTTAGATATTTAAACGGTTCATTGCATTTGGGGTTATGGTATCCTAGAAGTACATCTTTTAGTTTATGTTCCTACTCGGATGCCGACTTTGCCGGAAGCATTCTTGATAGGAAAAGTACCTCGGGTACTTGTCAACTTCTAGGACAATCTCTTGTTTCTTGGTGTAGCAAGAAATAAAATTCGGTTGCACTTTCAACCGCCAAAGCCGAATATGTGGCGGCGAGTCTTTGTTGTAGTCAAATCCTTTGGATTAAGCAACAATTAAGAGACTTTGAAGTATCTCTTGATCACATTCCTATTAAATGTGATAATACAAGTGCAATCAATCTAACCAAGAACCCCATTCAACATTCTAGAACTAAGCATATTGACATTAGACATCATTTCATTCGTGATCATGTGTTAAATGGTGATGTTGTTCTTGAATTTGTGGATACAAATAACCAATTAGCTGATATTTTCACTAAACCCTTAAATGAAGAAAGATTTAACTTCATTAAAAGGGAATTGGGAATGCTAGATGGTGTTGCTTGTTGAATGTATTTTTTTTATTATTATTATTAATTGTTTATCTTTTTGAAAGTTTGTCAGATTGTTTGATATAGTTTTAATTCTTTATTTTTATTAAAAAAAAGGGAGGGAAGCCTAAAAATTCCAGGTTCGGAGGCACATTCGGCCCCCTAACCTTCAATTTCAAGGGCAATATGAAAAGCGAGAAATTTTTTTGTCTTTTTCTTTTCACCTTTTTGGCCGCCTAACATTTTATTCGGCCGCCAAACATTGTTGAATTTCGGCCGCCGAAGGTTAAGTTCAACCTCCTAAACTTGTCCAGTTTCGGCCCCCGAAGCTTAGTTCGACCGCCGAAACTGCACGTTCCTTAAAACCCCCGCCACAGCTCATCGTCTTCCTAGCACGACTTTCTCTCTCCCCCGAAGCTCTCTCTCTCTCCCCGAAGCTCCCTTCGTCTCCCTCTCAAAAATCTGCAGTTTTAAGCCTTTTCTTCCTCAAAAATCTCCATTTTTCATCTTTCCTTTCACTTAAACGCCTCAAAACACCTTATTTTCTTCTCAAGGAACCCATTTCGAGCTTTTTCCATTTGGGTAAGTTTTCTATTTTCTCTCTCTTTTTTATGCATTTTTTATTTCTTTTCTGTTGATTTGATCTTGTTTTTAGCTCCTAATCTGATTAGGGTAGTGTTTTTATTGAGTTTTGTTGATATGGGTATATAAAATCTGCTGGGTAAATTTTTTTCTGTTACTATATACATGTTGTTAGCTGGGTTATGTTATTTGGTTTGTTTTGATTTACAATTTTTTTGTGATTCTGCAAATTATGAAGCAATCCGAATGTTTTTTTTTTTTTTGGCTTATTTTTTGGTTCTGAATATGGATGTGGTGCAATAACAGTTATTTGACTAGTTTGTGGTACTGTGCTTTATGGGTTGAGCTTTGTGATAATGTATTGCTTATGGGTTGGTATTTTATTGTCTGTTTGTTTATATCATTGCCTCTTTAGCTACTGTGTTTAAAAATGGGTAGAAAACAATCAGTCCGTAGACATCCTTACTTTAGAGGTCAGTCTAATAGGGAGCCTCCTAGGTCCCCCTCCCCAGATCCTCCTGCCTCTCCCCCCTTTGAGTTCCCTATAGTTAGAGAGGAGGATCCAGCTTTTCAGCCTTTTTCTCTCAGGTTTGTTCATCCTGGGAAAACAGTTCATGCTAGCAGTGTTCAGCTCTTTCGCTCTCATGGTTTTCTACAACCATTTATTGTCCAAGGATGGGAGCACCTTCTTATCACTCCATCAGACACCCATCCTAGGATTGTTAGGGAGTTCTATGCAAACCTACACACCTTCACCCGTCACACTCCCCCCCACCTGGTCAGTTTTGTAAATGGTCAGAGAGTTTACCTCACTTCTGACATCATTGCTCGTCACCTAGGTATCCCCAACTCTGGGGCCGTTGTCTCCACCACTCATAAGTGGATCACTGGTGAGGTCTCTTCCCTTCACCAGACTAGGATTATTATAGGAGACGCAGACCGTTAGGAGCCCTCTAGGCTTATGGCCTGTGACCTCACCACTCTCTCTAAAGTTGTTCACCACATAGTCACCTATGAGATTCTCCCTCGAGCAGGTCATCGGACTGCTCTATCCTACTCTGACATGTTTGTTGTGTCCTGTCTGCTAGAGGATCGAGCTCTTAACCTACCACATATTATGATTCACACTATAGCAGACTCCCTTAGGCTGAGTCGAGGTTGTCTCCCCTTTGGTCGTCATCTTACTCTTCTTCTTCGAGCTCTAGGGGTTGACCCAGGTACCGAGTCTGCCTTACCCTTGTCTAGTGAGTATACCCCTTACACTGAGGCTACCCTCCTCCACATGGGTCTATCTAGGAGAGGCAATGATTTTTATAATTCTAGGAGAGATTTTGAAGCCCGCAGAGCAGCACGAGCAGCAGCACAGACACATGATGGTTCTGATGAGGAGTCAGATGATGTTTCTCCTGCTGATCTTGAGACAGAGCGAGCTCCCAGAGGCGATGCTAGTACCGGGCGGTCCATCGAGCAGGGTACATCTTCTCGGACTGCATCTGATCTGTATAATGCCATGGGTCGTCTGGAGCTGCAGGTTGCTCAAATGTCTGATCGCCAGACTCAGATGTTTGATCGCCAGGCTCAGATGTTTGATCGCCAGACTTAGATATCTGATCGCCAGACTCAGATGGAGCAGCAGTTAGCACGACTTACAAACCAGCAGCAGACCCTGATCGAGCAGCAGAGACAGATTTTGCACTTCCTTCAGTAGTCATCTGGAGTGCCACCTCCTCAGCCTCCTCAGTGATCTTTTTTGTTTATATAGTTGCTTTTGTTTTTTCTCTTTTGTTATTGTGATACTTTTTTATTTTGATGATGTCAAAAGGGGGAGAATGGTATAATGGTATCATATATGTATATTTTTGATATTTTTGATGTTTCATATTGGCTATATTTGTAATACCCGACTAGACTTCGGTATCGAAATTCCTACCGTCTGGTGGAATTTCGGATGTCGGAAACCTCTAGAAGGGCAAAGCCATGTTTTTATAAAATGTTTTCATGTGTTATATGGTTTTAAGTAAGAAAGAAACTGAATTTTGAATGAAAAAGACCATGAAGGCATTTCCAGGTTCGGCCGCCGAACATGGGATAGTTTAGGGGGGCAAGTTAGGCTTCCAAAAGTGGCCCAGGTTTGGCCGCCGAACCTCATATTCGGCCGCCAAACTTGCATGAGTTTTGGAGGCACTTTAGGCTTTCGAAGGTGGTCTGGCTAGCCCCTATAAAAGGCCCCATGGCCGAAAACGGGCGAGCTTTCTCCCCTATTTTCGGCCAACGGTGAGTCCATGCTCTCCCATGGTTGGTTTTGATGATTTTCCTCAAATCTTTCAAGTTTTAATGAGTTCTAACTTGGTTTTGAAGAGTTTTGGAGCTAAGATCAAGTTTTGGAGCTTGGAGACCCAAGGAGCTAGATTTCTCCCATCTCCAAGTTTAGATCGCCTCCCTTCTCGATCTTCAAGAGGTAAGAGTAGATCCTTAGCTCATTTCATGTTTTAACACAAGTTTTATGAAAGTTTATGGGGTATAAATGCATGTGTAAGTTAGTTGTTTCTTGTTAGGGTAAATGTTGAGTTTTTGGATAATGTATGTTGTTTGAGTTGCTTTATGTGTTTGTGTTGGGGTTTAGGATAGTTTGAGACCCCTAAATGCTTATTTGCTTGTGTATGCATGTTGTAGAATAGCTAAATACATGTTTGAATGGTTTGGGAGGCAAAAATGTGCATGAAGAGGCTGAGTTCTGCCATTTGGAAGAACTCAGGTTCGGCAGCCGAAGGACTTTCGGCCGCCAAACCTGCCTGTGGAGGCAAGCTTTTGGCTGCTGAACCCTGCCCCCGAAAGTGGACTTTCGACTCTAGAAGGGAGTTTCGGCCGCCGAACATGCATGAGTTTCGGCTCTGGAACCACTTTCGGCTGCCGAAGGTGCCACCGAAACTGGCTGAGTTTCGACTCTGGAGGGACTTTCGACCGCCGAACCTGCTGCCGAAAGTGCCCTGTTCAGCCTTCCTTTGCATGTTTTCTATGATTGTTTTAAGGTGTTTTAGGGGGTTTTTGGGGAGTAGTTTAGAGTCATGTTCATGTATGTTTGGTCCCTCATTTGAGTCCACCTGTGTAGGTTCGGACCTGAGGAACCGAGAACCCCAGCAGTGAGATAGCTACTTCAGTGTCTTGTCAGAGCTAGCCTGAGGTGAGTAGAATGACTCTTTATGTTTCAAAGCAAATAATGAAAGTTTTAACATGATTCACGCATCATGAATGCCATGAGATATATTAGGTTGTTTGCATTAGAATTCACAAATATGTTGCATTGCATATTATGTTGTTGATGTGGATGAACATTGAGTGATCCATTAGCCCTCATATGGTATGATATGATATGATGATGATACGGTATGGAAGTCCAGTAAGACCCATTCTACGTCCCTGGCACTATGTAAGAGAAAGTCCAGGAAGACCCATTCTACGTCCCTGGCACTATGTAAGAGAAAGTCCAGGAAGACCCATTCTACGTCCCTGGCACCTTGGAATGTTATGATATGTTATGTAAGAGAAAGACCAGGACCCATTCTACGTTCTAGCACTAATAGAAATGTAGAGGGCTATTGGTGACAAGTTCATCCTTAAGGTGATTTGTTTGTGATGTGATGCATTCCATGAAAGCATGAATCTTTAATATAATGTTTTTACTATTCTGCTCACTAGGCTCTCATAGCTCACCCCATTCCCTTAATCCCCCAGGTTTGCAAGTACGGGATAGATCAGGAAGTCAACAAGAGTAATGTTATGTTTTATGCAATAGCTAGAAGTGGACATGAAAATGATGTAATGTAAATTATAGTACAATAATGTAATATAATCATGTTTATTGAGGTTTAGGGTTGTGCTTGACCCTAGTATGTTGGCTAATCCCTTTTTGGTACATGATCTTTTAAGAAAATGATTTATTGATGTTTATGTAAACCAAGCTTAATGTATGATATGTTGCCCCATTGGAGCATTTGATGAGGGCTCCAGCGTGGGGTTTTATGTTTATGAGTTTGTGCATGCACAGGTTAAGCTTGGTAAATGAAAGAAAAAGTTTAAAGTTTTATGTATATGTTTGATCATGTATGGGATTTAACAGGTATTCAGGATGTATGTCAGGCTTGCTACGGGTCTCGGCGGCCTTATGCCGATCTGGATCCTAGTGCCGATAGTGGTCCGGTTTCCGGGTCGTTACAATATTCATTTAACACTTTTGGTTTTATGGATGTTGATACCTTGATATCTTTTTTACTCATGATTATTGTGTATGACTATAGCCTCTCTTGAGATGCATTCTTTTTGTTTTGTTTGTTCATTCATTCATATAGGATTCATTGCATCTCATTGCATCGAGTCAAAACCTCCCTTATGTGCCTTCTCATTTTTTAAATATGGCATAAAGTAATTTTGACAGGGGGAGCACATTAAGGGGGAGTAATTTTTTAAAATGCACACACTACACCTGTGATTATTATTTTATTGTTTACCAATTGTTTGTCATCATCAAAAAGGGGAAGATTGTTGAACCTAAATGTTCTAATCCTTGTTTTGATGATTAATAAACAATTGGTATGCTACTAATTATCTTCAAAGGTGTTTGTGTTGAGTTTGTAGGTCCCTTGCTAACAAGAATGAAATTGCTTCAATCTCAAAAGGGAAAAGTGCCTATTTTGGAAGCATATCACAAGAAAGGGATCATAAAGTAATTTCTTGTTTATGTTTTGTCAATTTATTCATTGTGAATTTCAATTAATTACTGGTGATGGCTCAAGGTTTCTTTCATTTCTAAAAGTTTTTTAGATATGGCCAAATCTTTAAGTACTTGACTTTCGGGGACTAAAATAAAATTTTCCAAAAGAAGTGATTTTGAAATTATTCTTTATCAAAATCAAAGATCTAAAAATATGGGTTACAAAAATTCAAACGGATTGAAAAGTGGATTTTTATAACCTAAGTTATGATTTTTCAAAGAATTTAATGAAATATTTTTATGCCCCCTAAAGCCAAGTTCGGCTTCCGAAAGTCAGGGTCAGAGACGAAAGTCCCACATGTTCGGCGGCCGAACATTGACTTTCGGCCGCCGAAAGTGTGTTTTCAATTTGCAGCCTAAAGTGCAACCTTCGGCCTCCGAAAGTAAAGGACAGAGACGAAAGTCCTGTATGTTCGGCCGCCGAACATTGGCTTTCGGCCGCCGAAGGTGTGATGCTTCCTAAGCTAAATGTTTGGCTTTCGAAAGTGAAGGACAGAGGCAAAAGTCACCTATGTTCGGCTGCCGAACATTACCTTCGGCCGCCGAAAGTGTGCTTTTAAGTCTGCCTCCGAAGCCTAAAGTTCGGCTTCCGAAAGAGAGGGACAAAGACGAAAGTCCCACAAGTTCGGCAGCCGAACTATGACTTTAGGCCGCCGAAAGTCCTTTTTTAAAGAGTGATGTTCTTCACCTCAAATGGTTCGGCCGCCGAACTCTAAGCTTAGGCCACCGAACCTGAGTTTTTCTGAACACGGTGTAACAGTTATTTCTGCACATAAACGGCTCTATTTGCATTTAATGCACTTCCAACGGCCATATTTATGACTGAACTATAAATACAATGAGTTTTTTATATGAAAAGGTTACAACAACCATCTAAGCAAATATTTATTGAGATTACAGCATTTTTCACTCTCTCTCTCTCAAAACCTTGAGCCAAAGCATTAATTTCTTGAAAGCTTGTTTTGAGTTGTAATTGGTTGGGTTTACAGAGTGAGTAAAGGTTGTTGAGTGATTCTATTGTAGTGGGTGTGGTATTGAGCAAAGGATTGCTCTTAAGTGAAAAAGAGATTTATAAAGAGCAAAGGCTTGCTCTAAGATTGTAAGGGTTTTAATCTTCACCCAAAGAAGATTTGATAGTGGAGTTGAACTCTCAAGGTGGGCCTTGAGGAGAGGACGTAGGCTTGAGATAGCTGAATCTCTATAAATCCTTATGTTGATTATCTTCTTCCCTATTGCCTTCTAATTTGTTCTTTTGCCTTAATTTTTTTTATAAACCCAATTCACCCCCCTCTTGGATTGCTTCAAGGGACAACACTTCTAAATGTGATAGTAGCATAATAGTTCACATGCATTTTGTGCATTTATGGGTCACATTCAGTATTTATATAATAATTCACATTCAAGATCGAAGTACATGTCATCATTGTGTTGTATGTATTAGAATATTCACATGCAAAGTCGAAGCACATGTCATTATTGTGTTGTATCTATTAGAATAGGTCACATGCAAGGTCAAATTTTGTAATATGTATTAGAACAGGTCATATGCAATGTCAAAATACATGTCATAATTTTATAGTATATATCAGAACAAGTCACATACAAGACCGAAGTACATGTCATAATTTTGTATTATGTATCAGAACAAGTCACATGCAAAATCAAAGTACATGTCATAATTTTGTAGTATATATCAGAATAGGTCATATGCATGGTCAGAGTACATGTCATAATTGTGCAGAACAGGTTACATGCAACTTTGCAAGAAAGTTAAGTTGCAAGTTCAGTAAATAATTCACATAAATAAAGAGCATTTATCATTCTTGTGTGATCATAGAAGAATGGCTGAAAGTTCATCATTCAATAGAGAGGGTCGAGTGCGGTTGCTTCTAGCTTTCAATAATGACTATAAGAATGAGAAGCATAGAGATCCGTAGAGAAAATTATGTTGGTTTGAGAAGAGAGTAGAGTTTTATGGTTACGAATCAAACAAACTTGTTGCTGAGTTGCAGTCTTTGGGTGCTCCTACTATAAAACATCATTCTTTTAACATGACAAGAAATAATATTGGAGCATATGAAGAAAGTCTACGCATAATTCAAAAAGAAAATAATAGACTATTGCTTCATCGTTGCAGGTTTTATATGTATAAACTAGTAAAAGAACAAGCAGCTGCGGTAGATCGTGAACTCATAAAAACTGAGGTAAGAAATATAATGAATTATCTAAATTATACATCTAATAAAGAAAAGTCTGATGAAGTGTAATTGTGCACCTATGTTATCTACATTGGAGGTGTTATAAATGTACTATGTTCAATAATTTTTATATAATAAAAAAGACTTTTTTTCAATTTATAACCATTCATGCAACAATATATTATTTTCAACTCAAACATTTTACAAGCCATTATAATATTATTTTCAATTATTACAATCATTATATGACAGTGGCATATTGGATTGGTACTCAGGCGCATTTTCTAAATTAAAAAAAAAATTGATAATGATTAATATCACCATCTGCCTTAAAATCTTCAGCTCTGAATGTAAAATACCATCTATTTAATCGTATTTTAATATGATTGTCCTTCTCTCGTATACGATATAGCACAATATGGAGCTGATTAATATTATTAATTGATATATTAATCGTCTTTTCCTTTGGTACTTTAATATTTAGTGAAATAACCTCCTCACATAAAGCCGTTGACTGGTTCACCCTATATGACCATTCAAATTTTATGATTTTGTAAACTTTATCAAAATTATACTAATTTGATAACAAATATATAAAATCATCATCTGGTACCCAACAACATCCTGTCATTCTAAATGTCACCTGGTGTATATCTCAAGCCAGATATTGTCTTACAATAACATAATTTTATATTAAATAAGTTAGAACAATAAGGTACTTAGGAGATTTATATGTAATCGTTTTTAATCACTAACAAAATAGAGGTAAGCATCGTCTATGCTATTTGTAGACCATTTATTATTGTTGATATATAATATCGTCTTATATTTTTTATTGTTGTATAAATGTTTGCTACTTGTAGATGTCATTGACATATTATCTAATAAAAAAAATTTATAAAATAAAATTTTATTACAAATAATGTAGATAAATTATAATATTACATGAACATAAAACAAATCAACACCTGACAGTACATATTTGTTTATTATGACCAAACTTTCCACATATATTACAATAATTTTTAGATGTTAAAGAAACCTTTGATGCCCTCCAATCCATTTCGTTTTGAATTATGCTACTTTTTGAACGATTTTGTTTTTTTAATTCTTTGTATGTCAGGAATTAGAGATTTACGGTTAGGTTTTGGCCAGTAATCAAAATTCTTAACGGATTAAACATACTGCTATAATATTTTAGTTTGCATTTCAATGTATAGTATATATCAAACATATTGATTATAATCCATGAATTTGGACAGACAAGCTACTATGGCATGCGAACATGATATTCACATCTCTTGAAATTTACCACATGTGCATATACCATTAATCAGTTTAGCAACTTACTTGTTTCCAGTACCACTAGTACAAACTGCAAAAACTAAAGTCTCATTACTAAATCGTGTCACTTGATGTCTTGATGCTTTCATCTCATTATTTTGAATTATTTATGCATATGCATGTGTAAAAGCATGTCTCATTTGCATTTGATCTAAATAGGTCGTGCGATGTATATCAAAATAGTTAGCACATTGGTAGAAATTTTTTTTGACCATAACTATGATGGGCAATACATGAAAGCCCTTTAACATCCCATTGACAGATTCAATGGTGTTTGTCGTCATTGACCCATATCGTTTTCCTCCATTATGTGATTGTGTCCAAGTTTCTAAATGTATTTTAAGGGTCTGTTCAAATGTTTTAGAACTGACATATTGTATCTTATTCATGACATCATAAAATTTATACTTCTGATTCTAATTAGCTGAAAGTAAAAAGTACAAATACTTATTATTATTTTTTCAAGCACGAATTAATGGCACAAAACGAATTAGATGTTTATATAAAAATTGAATGACCGACTTGTCTTGCGCAAAGCCTCCTTCATATCGGTATTCTTAAATTTTGTATTGTAATTGCTCAAGGTATGCCGAATATAATATTGATGATTGGCTGATGGAGGCTACCACCAATTCTTTTGCATTACCTTCTTAATTTCAATGTGTCTATCAAATATGACACATAAATCTTCTCTATCAGTCACATATAATCTAAGGCAATCCATAAACCATCCCCAATTTTAACTATCCTCTTTATCAACTAAAGCAAATGCTAATAGAAATATCATATTATTTCCATCAAGACCGATAGCACAAAAAATACAGTCACTATATTTCCCATATAAAAAGTTCCATTAACAAAGATTACTGGCCTGCAAAACTTGAATATTTCAATTGATTGTTTAAATGCCCAAAACATTCTATCAAACACTCTTACATTCGTATCCAAATGACTTTCAATCCAATGTTTATCATCTTCAATTGTGACAACTGTTTTAGGATTGAAATTCATAATAGCATGCATGAACTTATACAATTGACCATATGATTCCTTCCACTCACTAAAAATTTTTTCAATTGCAAATTATTTTCCCATCTATGTCTTAAGATGGTTCATATTCAATCTTATCTTTGATCTCAACCTGAAGAGTAGCAATCTTCATATCTGGTTGTTGTGTTAGTGTATATGCCTTAGGCCATTATCTTGGACCTTTTTGTATGTCATTGTGGTTATTAGTAAAAGAGGTTTTTATCATTATTATTTGTTTGCATGTTACATAATAATGATTATCATCCCTGGTTACTTATTACTATGTTGATAATAATAAAATATAGCTAGTATGATTATTGATTGATAATCATGAGATGATTATGTATATGTTGATATAATTCAATAATCATAAATACTTGTTAGAGAACAAAGTATTGGATGAACCCACATTGAGATCACTACATCGGTTATTGTCATAAGTGAATCTCAAAGTAATTATGTCTTAATCCCTTGACTTGAGATTCTCATAGTTTCCAATATAAGGGCTATTATGATTTGACATAACCAAACATTGTCTTTAATCGGACAATCATAAAGGTTATGATTGAGTATAATAGAAATTATGTAGAGGATAATGAACAATCAAAATAGGATTTGTCCCTCTCTCTGAGAGAGATATCTTCTGGGCCCCTCGATAAGTGAGACTGAGAAATGCATGGCTGTGCTCAAATGAATTGATAGTGTGATCAATATCATTTGAATTTATCAGTCTACTTAGAGATCGAGAAATCATAAGTTTGAACATTATAAGTTTGACATTGACCATGACTTATGTTCAAACTAGATATCGTGTGAGAAAGGGATTAATACATGTTCTATTTATTAGGCTTTATCGGACTATTGATCCTCATATTAGTTAGGTAGTCATAATGTCTTGCTAGAGGCCACTTATGACTTATGGGCCTTGTGGGATTGGGCCTATTGCCAATTAATGTGTGCCTATTGGGTCACATACAAAAGAACGTTGTTGATGTGCTATGACATATTAATGGGCTAAAAGCCCAAAGCCCATTAATATAATTAATAATAATAAAGTGTTATTATTATTAATCATTAATATAATTAATAATAATAAAGTGTTATTATTATTAATCATTTATTATTATGAGATAATAATATTTAAAAGATCTGCAATCTATCTGTAACTGTTACAGATAAAGGACTCTATCACATAAGATATTTGAGTATCTGCAAGATTGTGATAGTGGGTTATGAACACAACTCCTTTTAGGAAAAGGAATTGTGGGAAAAACACAACTCCTTTTAGAAAAAAGGAGTTGTGGGAAAAACAAAAGACTGAAACATATAAATACCCCTTCTACGAATTGTGGAAGAGACATATTTTTTAGAAAACTCAGTCTAAAAGGCTGCAGATTGTGGAGCACATAATCTATCTATCTTTGAGAGAGCTAGCACTCTAGAAGGATAGAAGACGTTCGTGTGGATACCATAGAGGGTGTTCGTTTGAAAAAGCAGCATCATCAGTCCGCCATTGTATCTTTTGAATGAGATTAACAGGTTAGTCTCATATCCTTCTTATGAAATAAACGAAGCACTCGAATTTTGGGAATAGGAAATCAGAGAAATTTTATTTTTCCGATGTAACGACCTGGAAATCGATACCCCTCTGTAACGGCCCGAACCGCCACCGGCGCTAGGATCCAGATCGGCTTAAGGCCGCCGGGACCCGTAGCAAGCCAAACATACCTCCTATCACCTGGTTAAATCCCATACATGATCAAAACTTTAACATAAAAACTGAAAACATCTGATGTAAATACCGAGCTTGACCTGTATGCGACTTAACTGGAAACATAAGGAACCCCCTACTAGAGCCCTCATCAAAACTCTAGCTGGGTCAACACAACATACACCAAGCCGGAGTCACATCCAAAGAACTAGAACCTAACCTGTGCATGCATCAAACCACAAATATAAGACCTCCACTAGGGTCCACATCAAACACTAGCGTGGTAAACAACACATGCCACCAGTTTAGTTCAAACACAACTCAACATCTAAAACATTACATACATCATGTATTAAACAGGGACTAACCAAGTCTCAGGGCCAAGCACAGTACTAATCCATAAACAATTCTGCTAAACTTGCATTACATTACATTACATTATCTTACAATCCATTATTTCAATTCACATTACATGTCCACACAACTCTAATCTATTACAACAACAAGACTTTTACCCTTGACGTCTTCCTGGCCTACCTCTGACCTGCAAACTGGGGTTAGGGGAGAGGGGTGAGCTAAAAAGCCCAGTGAGTAGAAACAATAAAACAGTTCATTAATTACATGCTTTCAAGAAATGCGTCACAGCACAAACAATTCACATCACGGATTGGACCTGACCACCAAACTCCCTCCAGTGTCAGTATGCCCGGCCCGGCCAGGTCTTACAACATCTCAATATGCCCGGCCCGGCCAGGTCTTACAACATCTCAGTATGCCTGGCCCGGCCAGGTCTTACAACATACCAAGGGCGATTGGGGTCGCCTTGGTCCATCCACATCATCATATTCATCATAATATGCAATGCGCCATATTCGTGAAACTAGTGCAATCAACCTACTGTAATCATCATGATGCATGAACATGCTTTAGTCATTCAATTTCATAAAATAAAAGATTAAGTTTAGTTCTACTCACCTCTTGCAGACGCTGGACTGACTCTGCAACAGCTATCACTGATGGCCTCCTCGGTCCCTCGAGTCCAAACCTACACAGGTGGACTCGAATGAGGTGCCAAACACACTCTAAGAACTCATAAACAACTCCCCAAAAATCCCCCAAAATATCACTTAAACATGCATAGAAAACACCTAAGAAATGGCTGGACAGGGCACTTTCGGCGGCACCTTCGGCGGCCGAAAGTCCCTCTCCAGAGACGAAAGTCAGGCACTTTCGGCGGCCGAACCTTCCTTCGGCGGCCGAAAGTCTGCTTTCAAGCCAAAACTCAACTTTCAGGGGCAAGGTTAGGCGGCCAATCCATGCATCCAAAGGCAGGTTCGGCGGCCGAAACTACTTTCGGCGGCCGAACCTGAGTTCTTCCCAGAAGGGCAGAACTCAGCTTCTCATGCATTCAAGCCTCCCAAACCTTCCAAACACCCCAAAACAAGCACCCAACTTTACCAAAACATGCATAAACCTTTAACCATGCACAAAGGAGCTTAAACAAGCTTAAACTCCAACAAAGAACATCAAAAGCATACATAGATAGCTTATGACCCACATAGGCCAAAACCATCAAAACAACCCATAATCTCACTTGCTCTCTCCCAATCATGCATATTGTCTCCCACATGCATAAAGGAGCATAAACTAGCATAAACTCCTCAACACAAACATCACATAACATACATTGGGCATAAAACCCACATAAACCCTAACATGCATATCTACCCATATACAACCATCAAAACATCATTAAACTTACTTAAAACTTCTTTAAAACACAAGGAAAGCAAGGATCTACACTTACCTCTTGAAGATCGAGGGGTGGTGCGATCCCTAACTTGGAGATGGGAGGAAACTACTCCTTGGGTCTCCAAGCTCCCAAAACTTAGATCTAGGCTTGAAAACTCTTCAAAACAACCATGAAACTCATAAAGACATGAAGGAAATGAAGAAAAACATGAAAACGGCCAAGGGAGGATAATAACTCACCTAAGCTCGAGAATGGGGAGAAAACTCGCCCATTTCCGATCTGAGGGCTCTTTATAGGTGGCCTGGTCGACGACCTTCGGCAGCCTAACGTGCCCCCTAAACTCATGCATGTTCAGCGGCCGAACTTGCGGTTCGGCGGCCGAACCTTGGCTCGTTCAAACAAGACTTTCGGAGGCCAAAGGCGCTCCCGAAGCCTTCCCATGTTCGGCGGCCGAACTTTACTTTCGGCGGCCGAACCTGGCAAATGCCTCCTTGGTCTTTTCTTTTCAAAAATTCAATTCTTTTCCATTTAAAATCATAAAATCATGTGAAAACATTTTAGAAATATATTTTACCCCTCTAGAAGACTCTGGCATCATCGAAATTCCAGATTCCAATGGAGATTCCGCCGGAAGGTAGGGATTCTTATGCCGGAATCTAGCCGGGTATTACATTCTTCCCCCCTTTAAGAACATTCGTCCCCGAATGTTCAAACAAACAAACAGGCAATCTCAAAAACATAACATCAATCATACATAAACAAGTAAGCAACAAGCAAGCAAAACCTAAAAACCTCTCTCCTAAAAGAGAGACACATGTACTGCTGGAGTATAAACTCCCGGGTCTCCCAGGTACCCCTTTTCCAAAAGAAACACCTTAGCAATACCCAACCTACTCCTAAACTCAACACGCTTCCAAAGC